>NW_026991723.1:84554816-84614816 GCF_029215605.1 Mirounga angustirostris | reverse complement strand
GGCCATGTTTCTCACGCATATTAGCACAAAGGGTTACCTGTGCTCTGTTCTTAAAGGAAATTATTACAAGTGGGGGGAGAAAAGGAAACGGCCATTTTCTTTTTATCTAAAGGGATAGATGTTCAAACAAAATGCTCTATTGAAAAGATTCTCAGGATTGGTAAATATGACAACTAAATTTGAAAGGGAAAAACAAAAACAAAAACCCAGCGCTATATAAAGAAAAGCAATGAGTTTCAGAATCTAAGAGGGAGAAAAGAATTATAATAACACTGGCTTTCATACCTACAGGTCTTTGTGACTAGCTACTCTATGTGGTTACCAGTGATCTAATGATCTAATGTGCCAATGATATCCTTTTAAATTTACCACGTGCCTGGGGCTCCTCACTAGAAAATGCCAGAGGCCCACATTTGGACTTCCATCAAAATCAATTAGTCCTCTTCTATTATGTGCATTTCCTGGACAGGTTCCTCTCCTATTAAGTGCATTTTAGCATTTATTTACACAAACTCTTACTGCAATCCTTCCCTTGCCCACATCCCCACATTCTGTCCCCTTGCCTTTTCTCTCATGGAGAATGAGATCTCCATGGCACTTTCATTTCCTGTCTTGTCAGTTAAGATCACTGCCAGGCTGTGAACGGGATAACACTGCACTGTAGCGCCTGCTCCTTCTAGCACAGAGGGCATCGTGTGGGCTGCTCCACACAGCTGCTTCCCCCACTACTCTATTTTCTGCAAGACCGAATCTTCCAGACTTTGGTAAGTTCCTCCTAGACCCAGGTCACAATACAAAATGTTTCTCCCCAAAAGCAAGTTTTTTGTGTCCTTTTATTTCTCAAGTAGGTGACTTTAACAGTTGTTAGTGTGATAATCCAAAACACCACTGGTACTTGGGTATCCTTCTCTTGCTTAGCCTAAAAATTCTCTACATTCAAACTTCAACATGTATTAAGCATATGTGTACATGCCAAGCAGCAAGCTGTATCTTTTACATTCTCTCATCTGATTTGAAAATAACCTTATAGGACAGATGCACCTACACCTACACCATTTATAGATGAGAAAACCAAACTTCAAAAGGGCTAAGTGACTTGCTCAAGATCACGTGGCTAGTAAATGTGAAAACAACGATTCAAAAACAGATCTGTCTTCCTTGAAGTCCAGGGTTCTATTACACCTCAAACACCCAGAGAAATACTGGATTTTAAGGTCACTTTGCAACTACAAAAAATGAGCTACACTACTGGAGAATATACTACCTTTACGAGAGAATATGGAGTCATCATAGCCTGGATTCAAATTCTGACTCTCTTGCTTATTAGCTCTGCTTGTGGGCAAGTCTTCTAGCTCATTCTCTGTAGATAGAGATACCAGCAACTCAAGAAATCATTATGAAGTTTAAATGGTATAAAATATGCAAAATTGCCTAGAACAGTACGGAGCACATAATCATCACTTTAAAAATAATTGTGGCATTCACTTTAAGTCACAGAGACTGAAATCTGTTTTTATTAAAACACTACATCTCCCAAAAAAAACCAAAAAACAAAAAAAAAACACTACATCTCCCAAAGTCAA
This sequence comes from Mirounga angustirostris, assembly GCF_029215605.1. Classification (NCBI taxonomy): domain Eukaryota; kingdom Metazoa; phylum Chordata; class Mammalia; order Carnivora; family Phocidae; genus Mirounga; species Mirounga angustirostris. The sequence goes on along the minus strand of NW_026991723.1, from coordinate 84,613,233 downwards.
AGAACTAGTTACAGGATTCCAAAGTATCATCTGTGATAATGAAACATTACCAAGAGCCATGCCATGAATATTAAAAAAAAAAAAATACAGAAGTTTTGCAATCTTTAAATGTAATCTAAAACAAATCTGTCCTATAATTAAAATTTTATCCAACTTCTGGTAGTGTTCACTACATGGTCAAATTTGACCGATGTTGTTCTTTTCTTTTTTCGATCTGGTATTTTTTATATAACAGAATTTCTTTGTCATATTGTGTTGCTGTTACTTTGCAACATATTTTAATGGTATGTGGCTTTATTGCTTTTTGCCTTCTCAATTTGTATGACCTAAGTATCTGTTTTCTTCTTTTGCTCTCTCATGTTACTTTTATTCTCATATTGCTTCCGGTGGTAGAATGGCACTTTGATGTATGTTGATGATGAAATGCTCATGATAGTTGCTCATTATTAGTGGTCTCTGGCCACACGCTTCAAATAAACTTGGAAATCTAGAGAATGGCCATGTGTAGGGGACCGCATGAAAAGTAAACAGTGCCATTTATTTGTTCTGAAATAAGGACTCTTCTTCCTGTGAATTTACTCATTATCATGTTTAACTGGCCATACAGTGTTTTGTTAAAATCAGTTAAAATTACACCAAAGTTATGCATCATCTCAATTACTATTTTAGAAATCTTTTTTTTTTTTATTTTTAAGATTTTATTTATTTATTTGACAGAGAGCGAAAGACAGAACACAAGCTGGGGGAGTGGGAGAGGGAGAAGCAGGCTTCCTGCTGAGCAGGGAGCCTGATGCGATGCGGGGCTCAATCCCAGGACCCTGGGATCATGACCGGAGCTGAAGGCAGATGCTTAACGACTAAGCCACCCAGGTGCCCCCTATTTTAGAAATATTTGAGCAAATTATTTCACAGATAAAATGTATGGTATTTTTAAAAAACTATACATGTAATCCATACATGATGCAAAATTTTTGGTCAGAATTTGGGGAGAAAAAGCGTCCTTTTTGCATTCATAATTTTTCCCAAATGAAAATACTAGACCCCAGGTAATTTAAAAATACCTAAGTATACCTACCTAAATCTAAAAATATGAGATTGTGTATTTTAAAGTGATCAGTAAACATCATTCATACATCCCTCATGGCAGTAAGAATCCTGCCCCTATCAGATAATTAATCTTATGCTGATCTTTGTATTCACTTCCTTTTCTTTTGCTGTGGCCATCTTCTTTCTCTTTTCTCTAAAATGTTCAAAAGTGAATATAAAAATTACAGTCAGTTGACTTCATTATGAATAGCAGATACCCACTTGTTCCCTGTTTCCCCTTATAGGAAGAAACGTCCACTTTATTGTTTTTTAAGGCCAAATTATCTTGATGCACAGGCACTGCTCAAAACAGCATATATGCTAGTAAATACCGCACGAGGGTCATTGGCATTCTCAGTACATTCCAATGTAACAGCACGGCATAAAGTTTTATCTGTATTATTATAAAGGACACAGGCTCAGTTTTATTGAAAAGGCTTTGTGAAGCATGGCATGATTATAGGAAACATGAACTTTACTAGACTTTCCATATGATTTTAGTTTCAAGTGTGCTGGCTCTTTAATATAAATACAGCATCTAATTAACGACTGAAGATGGGCTCTATATTTTTACCTAATATTCATCTGTATGCATCTCTCTTGCAGAGTTTACATTTTGCTTTAACTACTGTAGATGTTTCAGTCAAGGATGAACTTCGAAAAGGATATTTGTGCTTCTCATGGTCGGTTGTATTACATCCATCACTCTGTTCCATTAAAAACCATGTAAGTGTCTGAAAAGCACGACCACCCACATGGCATGCAAAGGACAATGGCAGAAAAGCTTGAAAGCATCTTCCAAGCAGCAAATCACACAAACAAGACCTCTTTGTTAATAAGGCATCCATTTATTCACAAATAATCAAAATAGTATATTTTTAAATACAAATTACAAAAAGTGGCTGGCTTGACTAATAAACACAACATCCTAGTGCAAGTTGACTGATAATTTTTTCACAAACCATGTATTTTCTAGTGACCTATTAAATAAAAGCTTAACCAAAAAGAATCCATCTATATCTGGACCTATATCTGTATCTACATCTATATATCATTAACTCTAAGCAAATAACCTACAGCAAAAATATCCAAAGACATTAAAAAAAACAAAACAAACCTTGACTTTCCAAAGCATATTCCAGATTTTGAAACCACAGAGATTTAATCCCCTTCTCGTAAGAAATTAAAGTGAGTCACATTCACTACAAAGACATATTAAAATCAAGGTGGACTGAAAATAACAACAATTAAATATAGTATTGCTCATTAGAACAATTAAAAACATTTCCCTTACAGAGATGAAAAAAAATGTTTTGTTTTGTTTTGTTTTCCAGTTTAGGGGTATTGGGGGCATAAAGAGTGAGATGGGGCATATACAAATGGGCATAGAAACAATTAATTACTAAAGTCAATTTAAGGAGGATGAGTATTAAGATCCTTTTGAAAAGCACCATAATTACAATCCGTTTTTTTCCACTTACTTAGAGGGCAACGTGTAAATGCACATTTCCCCCCATTGCCTACTTATGAAAAAAATGTTTATTATTCAATCAACTTTTCTGAAAGGATATATATATGTATGCACTAATATAAATATGATTGTAGATTTATATTAACAATATATAGATTTCAAAATTGCCTAAAGAAACCTGATTTTGAACTGGGTGTTTTAGGTGGTAAACCATGGAAATGTCAACTTTGATTTGAGCTAACAAAAAGGAATTTAGAGGATGGAGAAGCTCCAGGACCTTTGAATTAAATGAAAGACCAGAACACTCCACAGAATGTCTGCAATAACAGTCTCTACAGAAAATTATGAGGAACTACATAAATCCACCCTCTTCCTCTTCACACAGGCTCATTAAAGCTGTACTGACTCTCTGGGCAGCTATAATTCTGCTGACTGATACCCTGGAATCACCCTGTCAATACCCAGTGGTGTGCTGCCTCTCCAACTACCTCTGCCCCTAATATTCCTCTCTTTGATGGGATTTGCTGACCTTTAATCTGATGCTAGTTTACTCTCATCACTGAAGTGTAAGTCGGAGAGCAATAAAACGGCAACCTCACTGATTCAAAAGGGAGAGCTAAAGCCTGCTAACTGTGAATCTAACCTTTCATAATGGCTCGCTCTTAAAGGAGGAAGCATGAAGTGGAAGGCAGCTAAAACAAACAATGTGTAATGCTGAGCACAAGATTTATTAGAATCCCTTTTGCATGGGTGTTACAAGAGGACATCAGGGCTGTAAACAAGAGATACACAAATATTTGCAAGAGAGACGAAGTTCTGGTCATAACACCCTTCCATGCCAACACTAATCTCAACAAGAACTGTGCTACAGGAAATCAAGCAAGGTTAGATGAACAAAAAAGCCTGCGATTACTCCAGGTGGGTGTAAACAATACCGGGGTAATAAAATCATCATTAAAAATAAGATGTTTTTCTGTGATGAGGTACAAGACTCTAATGACTGAAAACCAAAAACTCACATTCATAATGGGTCCCTGGGAATTCAAAGAGCTTGTGGAAATTAAATGCTTCCAAATAATTTTCAGTATAATATTAAAGGTAGGTTAATAAGACCTCACATTTATTGAGTGCTTCCTAGGTGCCAGGCACTGCTGAAAATGCTTTACCTGTATTAACTCATCTAATCATCCCAACAATTCAAAGAGGGAGGTACTATTATCATGCCCACTTTTATTACCATGAAACCGAGACACAGCATGGTGGTGAAAGCCCACACTCACGGTCACACAACTAGATGGTGAAAAGTGAGGATTTGAACCTGGAACAGTCTAGCTTTACAGCCTGAACTTTTGACCTTCCCTTGTACGTATTATTTTTTAAAAGAATCTTAAAAACAGAGTAACTGCCTAAGAGGAACATTTATTTCTCTTTTATTTTTTGTATTTTTAAAAGTTGGTTCTGGGTCATTTGAAAAACATCCTCACCATAAGACATTCGTTCATTTGTGAATGCTCGTTCTTCATGGATGTTTTTGTTCTCAATTAGCAATAATCGCGCCTCGGGTAAACCTCATTGGCTACGATACTGCCACTGCGCAAAGCTAGGATGTTTTTGTTTTAATATGAGACTGATTTTGAAGAAATAAAAATAGTATTATATAAATAACACTGTATTATCAATTTTATTATATTTCTCCAAGTTAAGTTCTTAAAGATCATCACTAGGTATATTTTCCCAAACTGTTGTCAATTAGGAAGACATGGGCACTATTAATTCAAAAGTTGAAGTAATAAAGTTAAAATATTTAACATTTCAAACTGTATTTATATATAAAAAAATGTATTATTCCATGTTCTCAAACAGCAGCCAATTCTGGCCTCTTTTAAATGATCTGAGATTGGCGTCCAGTTTTTATGACTGATCTCCAGAGATTTCAACTATCTGGCCAACAAGTTTGAAGAGCCATTGACTGAATCACAAATATGTATAGATTGGTTTAATATCAACTAGTGGCGCTAATCGAACAAAGCTACTTTTCACCTGCTTACACAAAGACTGAGTGTGTTCCATTATAAATTAATCAGGTAAACAAAAAAAGAAGAATCCCTCAGGTTGCAAAACACATGAATCTATATAAAATATACACTAAATGCCAGAGCGTAAACAAAGCGGAAGTTATTGCATAACAAATCTCTTCCAATCCTCTTGGGGAAAACAGTCTGACAGTATTAGGTTCTAACAGGTGCAGATAGCAGAAGAATTACTTATTCATTCTACCAGAAAGAAAAAGGATAATAAAAAGCATAATTTAATTTATAATTTATGTTTACAAGTGTTATTTTTAAGAGTTACAGTCTGCTTTGCAGATTACTTGGTCTGGTTCAAGTTGACATGTTGCATCATAGAACAAGCCTGAAGGGTCTTCACAACATGTACAGTAATTAACACGTCATTAACACATTAACTAATACACATTCAACATCATCAATGTTAATAGCATAATAATTAACTTGTTGTACATAGCACATAGCACCCCCTGGCACTTTTCAAAATAAATTTGGAAATGCATACTTTCAAATATTTTAAAAGGTAGCAATTCATATTGAAATACTTTCATCAATAAACATTTTTATAGTTGTACATGTGTGTTGTGTGTGTATTTTTTAAATGAGGCATATTTAGTGATACTACAAATTAAATCCTCATCTGATTCAAGCTGTACTGGTACAAAAATACAAAGAACAAAGACAAGCCTTACTCTCTGAAAGAACTAGTAATACATTAAAAATTTAATACTTGGCAGGTCAAATCTGGATACTCCCTGCAGAAGACAACCAATATTAATGAATCAGACTACAGAGTCATTGTCTGGGATCCCAAAGGAAACAATAATGCGAGTGCAACAAATTCTTCTTAGAACAGAAAAATCCTGCAAAACTACTTAATAGAATATCGCCAGTCAATGTCCTGATCATATATATGTTAAGCCTTATATAATTTTTTGAATCTGCACGTAAGCTGGATCCAGTTTTAACTAAAAATTTACTCTGACTTTACTTTTTCAGTGTAGATCTTTGCAGTAAACATCTTTGCATAAATGTCTGCTTTACCATTAACCTCTCTCCATATAAGAAATAATCATTTATTTTTTTTAGATACAACTTGTTTTATTTCCACAATAGATCTAAAAGATACAAATAAAACACCTTCTTCAAGAAAAAGAAGATTTGGAAAAACTAATGATGTATGGTGATTAACATAACATAATTAAAAAAAGAAAAAGAAAAAGAAGATTTGGGTTTCTCTAACAATGAAGGTGACATAATTAAAAGAAGAGCAAAGAAAAGGCAACATTGGGTGTCATGGTTTGAACAAGGATCCTGCCACATCAGGTAGCTACTTTTCACGGCTGATCTGGAGAACTCTGAGTAGTAAACTGATAACAAGAAAAGAGTGCAAAGGAGGGGATAAGCAAAATAAACACATTATAGGCAGTCTACCAGATGAACACAAGTTAATCACTTCCTGGTTGTTGTTGGTTTTTTTTAATACTTTCGAAACTGTTATTAGAAGTGAGACCCTCTGGAAAACATAACTGGTTAGTTGACTCAGCTAACTACAGGGGCCCCACTATGTGCCAGGCACGTATTCTTTTCCTTTATTTTATATTCTTTTCAGTTTGATCTTTCATGCATTCATGCTTTCATTCAACGAACCTCTACCAAATACCCATTACATGCACAGCACTGTGTTAAAACTTACATACAGCTGTTGAGCAGAAATATTGATTACAACTAAGTAACTTCAGATTCCATTAAGAAAAAGCTATTTCAGAAATGCAATTTTGAGTACAAGTTCCCAGATTTTAAATCAATTAACATGCTATCTACTAAAATTAGTTGTGCAAAATTATCTGTATTCATTTAGTTTTTCATACATAGTCAAGAAGTTCAGATACAGAGTAAATGCCAGGTAAGGAATCTATAAATGCCCTCTAAGTAAAAGCATTTATTTAAAAAATGAAATTTATGGGCGCCTGGGTGGCTCAGTCGTTAAGCATCTGCCTTCGGCTCAGGTCATGATCCTGGGGTCCTGGGATCGAGTCCCGCATCGGGCTCCCTGCTCGGCAGAAAGCCTGACTCTCCCTCTCCCACTCCCCCTGCTTGTGTTCCTTCTCTAGCTATCTCTCTCTCTGTCAAATAAATAAATAAAATCTTTAAAAAAAAATGAAGTTTATTACTATTTTCTTTATTTATGTCACCTTTGAGCTCCTTGGCATTACTGGTGGTAGGAGGTAAATATCACATCAATTTGAGATCAGAAAACCAGTGAAAATACTAACTACAGAAAAGGGGTGCTAAATTAAATTATGTTTTCTTCCAGCCTTAAAATCCACAATTCTACAATAATGACAAAAATCTAAAGTGATATATAAATACTAAAAATATATAAACAAACAAAAAATATGTAAACTTCTAAAAAGTATTTTAAGCCATTTTTTAGAACAGATTTAAGGACTCTCACCTGGTATCTACTAATAACTCTCTTATACTCGGTTAGAGAAAGAATAAATTATAATTTAATCCTTGAGCAACAAAGTATCTCCCTAGTGAGTTCTTGGCATAGGGGAAGAACCTGAAAGCAAAATATCCCACTTTTAAGCCTCTCATTTCCCAGGTATTACATTTAAAAATGATTAGTTATCTAATAAAATACATTCCACATTCTGCACATTGCTTGGTGGATGTGTTTCTTTTTGAAAAGTATCAAAGGTAGCAATTCATATTGAAATACTTTCACCAATTAACATTTTTATTTTGGGGGATTAGTATCATGATATAAATAATATATACACTTAAGTGCACATGACTAGGGTAAGACTCATTTGCTTTCACTACATCTCTATGTGGTTTGTTTGGGTGTAAAGCTACCTGCCTGTTGAGGCTACGCTGTGGATGAGCAGAACCGTCAGCAGTTTATCCTGGGGTCTTCTGCACTACATACAATTATGCTGGGGTCACTTGGGTTACATAGGAAGCCTGAAGTTTTAAACTGTCATTAGAATATTGCAGCCTGATTTTAACAATACAGCAGTGCTTCTAATGATCTTAAAGGTAATTCACTATTCAGACCCCAAGCAAAAGATGCAAATGTAGCACTGAAAGCTCCTTATTAAATACCCACAGGCTACATCTCTGTACAATAAGTGGTCCAGGTCTTTTTAGAACATACTAATTAGATGAACAGAGAATCAGATAAATGCAAAACCAGGTCATGCAGCAAAAATGGCAAAGTGTTAAAAAGAAAAGGTGGGGGAGGGATGAGAAAAGCATACCAAATAACTCCATCACACCATTATTTAAAAATTATCTACAATAATGAGGCAAAATAAATCATGTCAGGTCACTATCTGACTCACCCAAATTAGAGTGGATATTACTATTAAAGTTAAGTTTTAAGTTTATTGTCAGGGATATGCTTAACTGATGATACAATACTATGAATAATACATTAAGCAAAAGCCCAATCTAAAATTAAATTTGCCTTGGGTTATCTCCCATTACTATAAACATTCAGAATTATTCTGGTTTATAAATGAAAGCTAATATCAAGAAAATACTTTTGGGGGGCTTTACTCTTTAACAGTTGCATATGCAGAGTTGCCAGACCAATACCAACCACCATAGTCTTACAGAAGACAATGCCCTCAATTCTCAGTCACTTCTAGACAAGCACTTACATAGATACATTGAACAGAAAAATATTATATTTGTTATTTAAGATATATCAAAATTCAAATGTTTTCACATGAAGCATTTGGGCAAGTACCTTTTTTTTTTTTTTAATAGACTCTCCCTGTTCTAATCCTAACTTTATAGGAGCTGCAGAGTGGAGAGTCTAGTACTAGGCAATGGCAGTGAGGCACTGAAATAGTCATCAGCTGACCAAAAAGCTGTAAGACACTATCAACTAGATTTTGAAGCTTTAGAATTTGTGTTCTATTCTCCTCTCTTCATGTACCCTCTGACAATGACAACACACACACACATTCCATCTAAAGAATGTGACATATGCAATAAGGGGAAAAATAAACTAGGCAGATGATATAAAGGACTTTCATCACATAAGTTTTTTGGAAAACAATTTAGCTTCTTTAGTGACGTTACTTTCAACACCATAGAATCTGTTTCTTTTATTGAATAACTTATGCGAGAAAAATATCCCTTGATGTCAAAGTGGGATTCTGTTCTATTTTGTTTTGTTTTGTTTTGGTATACCATTCAGTTCTAAATTCAGCCATTTCTACCTTAGTACTTGTGTATTCTTTAAAAAGGCTAGATGTTTTCTATAACTTTGGGCATCTACTTTAAATAAAATTGTACTTATTAAAAAAATTGTACTTACACTTTAAACAACTTTAACATTCAATATAAAATAACTGTAAAAAAAATAAAATAACTGTAATAAAAATAATCATAGATACCCAGAAGGAAGTACTAAATCAATCGACTACAACTTTAATTTATGAAACTTGAAGCACTAGACTAGGAGTCCAAGGATCTGGATCCTCATTTCTTATCTGCTGTACTATTTGGTTATATGGCCTTGGGCAAGTTGCCTCCCCTGAGTCTCATTTTCCTACCTATAAAATGAGAGGACTGAGTTAGATTTCCATAGGTTCTCTTCCCTTGACAAGAATTTAGTTAGGACTCTGATACCATGATTATAAACTATAGTTAGTGGCCCAATGATTCTGAAATGGGCCCTAAAATTCAAAAGGCCCTTAAATTAATTTTGTTTACTCTGTAAAGGAAATGTGGATCTATATTACACTAAATTCTCTGAAACTTAAGTTGCATCATTTCTAAAGGAGATTATGAAAGTTTCTGGGAGAAAATTTTACTCTTCTCTCAGAATCAAGTTGTGCTAGGAAGTGGGGGTAGAGGTAAGGAATGATGGTCAGACAGTGTCCTTACTGGTGAGAGTAGTAGCTCCCCACTCATAAATTTCATTCTAAATATGGAAAACACTGCCTCAGGACCTCAAATCTTTCTTAGGCAAGAGGCCAGGTCCACAGAACTATAGTGTAAGAAGAAACCTCATTATCTATTCTATCACACAGTGGACTTGAGGCTCAAGTTACAATTCTTATGTAGAGGCCCTGTATTTAGAAGGCCGTATTTGTTAAAGAATGATGTATTTTGTAGTGCACTGGGTAGTTCTTCATAAAATGATTGCCATCTGTGGGGTGCCTGGGTGGCTCGGTTGAGTGTCCGACTCTTGATTTCAGCTCAGGTCATGATCTCAGGCTGGTGAGATCAAGCCCTGCAGCAGGCTCTGCGCTCAGTGCGGGAGTCAGCTTGGGATTCTCTCCCCCCTCCCCCTCTCCCTCTGCCCCTCCCCCTGCTCACACACATGCGTGCTCTCTCTAAATAAATAAATAAAATCTTTAAAAAATTGATTGCCATCTGGAAGTGAATGACAATTGAGATAAGTCACATTAATATTTTAATTATTCTAAGAATGACTAAGTGAAGTAAGTATATTTTAAATTTTACTTAAAACACCCATTCCTTAATTATGGCTTCATACCAGTAGTGGTAAATATATATCCACATAGTTTAAGACCTTTACAGGATGCTATGCAAATGATAATTCTGCCCATGGCCAGTACAGAGTAAACATGCACTTGTGTGGAAAGCTCCCATAAACTTTGATGCCGTTTCTTACTTCAATCTAGTACTTGGAAATCAGATAACCTCAAATAGCAGTTTTCCCTACATAAACTAGAAGTATAATAAATTTCAGTACGTGGTTTTTTAGATATGTGAATACATTTTGCTGGTATATATGACATTTCAGAATGGCTTATGCCTCTAACTAATTTGTTGAAGATCAAATGTTTTAAGCCAAAATTGTAAGTAACATTTGCCAGAAAGTAGTTAATAGTGATAATTCTGAGAATCCAGAAAAGGCCTCCTCAATTCATACTTAGATCATTTACCATTCCAAAATACGTTCTATTTTTTTCTGGTATTCTCCATAAAGTCTAGAGTTTGATTGGATAGTATACAAGCAAAATATCTTATGAATGTTTTCTGCCCTCAAGAAGCTATTCTAAATGAATTAGTCTTCCACAAATTAATGAATTCATATTTTAAGATGCATTTGCAAAATGTTCTATCATTCCTATGCTAATTTGCAACCTAGTTAAGAAATGTTAGCCTACTAGGAAAAAAAAAAAATCTAATGGGGAATGAATGTCATGTTTGCACAGAAAAAAAAGGACATGTGAATATAAAGCCCATATGTACTGGTTTTGACAAGACACTGCATTCAGGTTATTTTATTATGCATATTATTTCAAATATTCAATAGCATTTAGATATACATCTAACTATTGAAACCTTTTAAACAATTATTACATTTTAAAAATCACATTAAATTACATGTAATTTCTTGAAATCAATTATAGATGAACAGGAAAGGAAACAGTTAATGCACTAATTACAATAATTAAGAGTTGCCAATTTAATTATAGCTGGGGTATGAATGCTCTAACATTTGTTAGAGTGTAAAAAACAAACCTTTAATGCAGAGACTTTGTTCACAAACATCTAATGGAGACCTCCTCTACCTCACTCTGTGCTTCTCTGCTGATACAACAGCAATGGGTTCAGATTGAAGGACTTGTCAGCAATCAGGCAGGAGGAGGCTAATTAGCTTGCAGGTTAATGAGTGTGATGGCTCTTGACAGCATTTTGTTACAGCCTCTTCTGTATTTAAACAATAAATGATTACTTATATACAGTGGAGACATTCTAACCATAATAGCCAAGCCCACACTTGGTTTTACAAGTAGAAAATCAGTTCTTTTGTTCGTAAATCAAAAATATAAGATTTGCATTAGTTATATGTCTATCACATTCTCACAATATGGAAAGGAAATGGGCGTTTTTTTAAGAGGTAATACATGTACTTTGTATAGAGGTATGCCCTTTAGAGTGGAAAATTTCCTTTGAAAAGTGCCTGGTGGGTGATATAACTGGGCTGCTAAACAATAGTTTAAATATAGCAGCTTTTTAGTAATATATTAACTTTCCTAAAAACATGCAAGGAAGATTTTTGTCTTAATTTTTTATTCTAGGTTCCTCTTCCTATGAAATAAGTATACAAGGCACACACACAGGACTCCCTCCGCTTACCTTGTCAGTTACTAGGGATTTGAAAACAGGTGGTGAATTAAGGAAATAGCTCTATTGAGAGATTAACCCATTTCATCAGCCAGTGGAGAAGGAAATAAGAACATTTTTATAGCATCCCTATAATCCATATATTTAGTGGTAACAGAAATGCCTTAATAAAAGCACTAAGAAAGGAAATAAGTGAGTACTTTGCAGCATTTTGATTTACTTTGTAAATGTAGCAAGTATTAAAATCTAAGTAGTCTGATTTTTATTTACATGAGAGGAAAATGATATGTGTCCAGGAAAACCATATCTGAGAATTAAACTGAACTTTAGCTGCATAATATCAAGGGAAGGTTATTTCAATTTAATATTCAGGGTTCCCCAGAAATTTGAGCACAGACATGGCAGAAACACCTGCTGAGATTCACACTGCTTTCTAAATTATTTTGCATGCATGAAAATATTATTTGTGTACCTTTTTCACTACTGTATGATGAACATTTGAATAAAAATAGAAAAGTAATAAAATTTCAAATATGTACCTTTCTAATGCTCTTTTTTATGTTTCAGAATAAAAAGTGTTATATCCATCACAATTATGGTAGCCAATAAATAACTGTACATCAAAAAGCTGTAGTAGACCTGGGCAGATTTAGTGGAAGAAAAAAGAAACTAGTGTAAAAACCAAAACAGTTTGTTGTAGAGTTAAAAGCTCCAGGTACAGTGAGCGCCTATAATTTCCAAGGGATGAAAGAAATAATGCAAATTCAAATTCTGTGGTTTGTCGCTTTCCATTAGTTATTTTGAATAATAAATCCTTAGGGTCAAAACACAAGTACTTTTAAAATTTTCCATCCATTGTGCACTACTTACACATCTGAATTCTCTACTACATTATAAACAGTATATGAATGTTAAGTTTCTATCATGTGTACATTCTTAACTAACAAACATACTATTAACATACTATTATCAGCTTTACAGGTATGTCTTATCACACATACATGCAGCCTATTGCACATTTTATACTTTATGCCCCTAAGCTGGTTAATATAGATCCTTAAGCCCCAAAGGTCATAATGTCATACTAAATTTAGGTAAGTATGTAAACAACTTTTCCTAAGTTCAAACCCAATTAATATTTAGAGAATCAAAATTTTCCTCTGAATTATATGATTAATTCCAACCCAGTGACTTTTGGGGGGAAACTGACACCTAGCCAAAATCACAGCCCATTCTGCCTGTTTAAATGAGAATATTCCTCAGTCTGAAAAATTATTTATAGAGATTTTTTACTACCCTTGTATACTGCAATGTTATTTCCTTTCCCACACACTAGCAAAGTCCATTTTCACAACTGCTATAAAGCGGCATGTTCACAGCTAGTAAAACAACTCAATAAATAGCCTCACGAAGCTATAGCTGTCTCATATCCTTTCCTCAATAAAAACAGAGGTGAACTGCTTATTTTCAGCAGCACACTATAAGAAGACAGAAGCATTATGACTGCTCATACATTCTGACTATCATTTGCCACAAGCTATATCTGTCAGCATTAAATAAAGCTGCATTATAAATGTAAACAAAACACCCACATCTACAAAATGAGCTGTCCGCCATGGCTGTAGGCATGAATTGAACCTGCTTATTGACTCAGGTTGCTCTTTTTATTTATTCTTCTACAAAGACATGCATTTACTTTACCCTACAAGCATACTAGGTTTCAGAAAGGCAACTAGTCTTGTGCTACAGCAAAAAAGGTTCATGTTGACAAATGCATATCTTAATAGGAATAGCATGATGTAGGTAAACATTGACCAATTGTTAAAAAATTGATTTATTTAAAAAGGTTATTCTAGATCAAAACAGTAAATCATAAATAATATGTGAACCTAGTCCTCTAAATATATATTTATGAACTGTAAGAGGTAATTTACTATCAAAAACAACAGAACTTTAATTTCAAATATCTAATGATAACAAAGGAAAAGGAGTTGAATGATGCCCACACAGTTGTCCCATCCTCTACACTTTGGGTATTCACTGATAAAGTGGGGAGCTAAATATTCAGGGAATTCTGTTAGGCAGGGCATAAAATTCACTAAAGTGACCAGGAAAAAAATCATTTCTGAGAAAATGAATGTATCATTTGCAAAAAGCCTTTTTGTACTTTTTCCAGATGTTTTATGCTTAGGGCAACTTATGCAGCCATGGTGTGACAAGAATCAAAAGGTAGCAAGAGGGTAACAAAGAAAACTTTGTAAGCTTAAAAACATTTTGTCAGTTTTATTTTTTAAAATTCTGCAGAGTTAGTAAGTAATTCTGAATTCATTGCAATAAGATTACATTCTCACTGAGAATGTTTCAAAGAAGTAAGGGGGAGGTCTTTTCTCTCTATTATTGTTCCATGATAGGACACGATGATGCTAGGGAAGTGGGCATCTGAATTACAGACCCACTGGATTCCTGGGAGTGAATACAGCTAATACAGATAATATTTCAACAGGTGTGCTGCATGTCAAGATTTTAGTCTCCTTCCAGGCTTATTTTTAAACGGACCATCATCATGCCAAATCATGACAAATGAAGGTATGTTTTGAAGATATTCATTACAGAGCCAGAGTCTACATATAAACCAACAATACACATACATTACAGTAAAAATGAAATACGACATTCTTTCAAACAACCCACCAGAGCTCTTCTGTGCACTTGATCAAATAATTTCTCAATTAGTTTTCTCCACTAGATTGACTGATGGTTTGGCCTCATGTAGACAGGGCTACAGCACTAGATTAAAAATAACCCTAACCAGCCAGAGACTAGACAGATTTCCAGATGACTGAGATCTAAACATATGCAGAGACAAAGTACTCCAAAGAGGTTAGTCTTTGTCACCTGTTGAACAATCCAAGAGTCATTGAGGTCCAAAAGTCTGTACCTTTGTCCCTAAGTATAAAATAGCCCATAGATTAAAGTCTAGATTTTAAAAGCAGGAAGTAAAATGCGGTGGTTAAAATATTAACACATACTGTCACAGCTTATTCTTATGCAGGACATCATCCCCTATAAAAGGGAAAGCATAAATGTTCCTTTGCTTCTCACTATTCCATAGATGGATATTAATTATTACTGCCTTTCCTTTTTAAGATAAGCTTGTTAACAAGAACTACAGGATCGCAAGCTGCTATCCATATAGGGTAGGTTGCATCATTGTTTATGATGTTTACAGAAAAAAGGGAAATCAGTACAAAGAAATAGTATGGAGTAATTAATGTATTGTAGTGTAGTAATTTCCACTTTCTACCTCCATTTAAATAAAATAAAGCTCAGTAATGCCAGCGTAAATCAGGGGGAGCCACAGGGGAGCACAGCAAGGCAAAGACATTAAAGCCAAACCAAAGCCCTTCTTCACCCAAGCTACTATTATTATTACTTGTGCAAAGCAAATATTCAGCCTCCAACCTTAAATCATTTCAATTCCTATTTCCAAGTATAATTTAATCTTTTTCGGCGACACTTGATGCTTACTTCATCACAGCATAATGACAGATTAAAAAGTTGTTGAATTAAATATTAAAGAGGACTTCAGGCAGTTCTGCATTTTTAAGGAATAACACAGATTGGGGATGAAATGAGAAGCCCAAATGCATATTTTATACCAAAAGGAAAGAATACATATATTTTTCCTTCAGGCCACCTACTTTGTAATAAAACACAGGACAGGTTTTTATTTAGTGGATAAAAACGTGAAATAGTATTATAAGCTTCATATCATTATAATCTGGAACCATACAATGATGTCAAAACTAATGATACCAAGTAAGAATATGATTTTTGAGTCAATATCTTATTTAAATATTTTTAAAATAAGCATATTCATAATTTATCACTTTTGCAATCTTATTTTTTTAAAATTAACTTATTTGTGGAAATTTATCTCAGAGACAAAAATCTCACAGATGATAGATAGCATCAAAAGCAAACACTGTGTAACTGATTTGATGATATAAACTGTTCTGAGTGGGTGAAAAAAAAAAGTTGAGCCATACTGGTAAATATAGTTCCAATTAAAATGCTGATTAGATTGCTAGACCTAATCTTGGAAGCTCCCATTAGATTCAGGTAAAATTAAGGATGAAATGTACATAATAGTAGTACCTTAACTCTTCAGTGGAATGGAAACAGAGTCAAAAAACAAAATTTTGGGTATTTATACATAGAATATATCAGTTAATAATACAAAAATATACATAGTTAAAATTCCAAGGGCCCATGGATCACTAAGTTTGGTATATGTTTTCAATTTTGTTTTTAAAGAACAGTTTTTTATTCCCCTGAGGCTTAAAAGAAAACAAACTTTAAAATTCTTGTTTTCATTGTGATTTCAAGCAATTTCACAGGAGAAAAAAGAACTCCATGAACATTTTATTCTATTTGTGTAACATCAAATTGCAATCTTTTGTACATGCATACATTTATACACAATGGTTTTAAGTATCTAAGTACTTTCTTTTTTGCTTTTTCATTTCACTTATGTGTTACCAATATGGTCTTTTTGATTGAACCATATGCAATTGCCATTTTTAAAGTAAAAAATGGTCTGATAACCATCAGCAATTTCATATGATTTAACATTCATTCTAGGACATTATATTTTTATATATTTGCATTTGAGAAGAGAAAAAGTAATCCACAAGAGTATGTTTTAAGCAATTAGAAGGGACTTTAAAAATATGTACTTTATCCAGGGATCAACATTTTCCTTATAGGCCAAAGAAGCTAATGACATTTGTTTTCAAAAAGTTCATTTTTGGAACAAGTGCATAGTACAACTGTCAGAAGAAAGTATTAACATTTTGTACATAACACTTTTTATCTACTTACTGAAAGAAACACAGAAAATGATGAAGGTACTGTACTGATTTCTTCAAAAATTATTATTTTGGCTGGCATAGAGCTAAATGTCATCATAGCTAGCGACTACACCTGGCCTTGAAAAGATGGCCTAATTCCTTTTGGAAAAATTTTCAGTGTGGTTGCTCCTGGCTGAATATGACACAATTTACTCATGAAACGCAGCACACACAATCCTTTAAAGAAAAGTACAAAATATGAGCATGGAATTGTTTTTGCAAATCTAAAAAAGGGCAAAGCTTTTCAAATTATCCTTTTATATTAATCTTTTCAAATTTCAGTGTTCTGCTGTTCTACTGGAATGGATATGTGGCTAGTCATTCCTTGCAAGCATACAATTCTAAGTTCACACAATTAGATGCATAAACTACACTGCAGAAATACTGAACGATAATCTTTACTGATACTCCTTAAAAGTGCTAAAAGAGTAGAAAAAGCACATTCATCCTCCCTACTATCCCCAATACTTCTTGACTAAAGCTAAGTCCCTGGGGAAAGGGGTGCGGTGGGGGTGTAGTGGTGACAAAAAGAAGTTTTTTTATGACTTCCATATTTAAATCCTGGAAAGAGCAATAATCTTAATTTTCTGGAATGCTTTCCATACAGCAATAATGAGGTAATAATTTCCCATCACCTAGGACATAGTAGGTACAACAAATGTTTGTACATTTAAATTCCCTGTGAAATTCCCTATGGAATTCAGTCTCCCATTGAAAAACTGCCATTAAGTTAGGATGCCTCAGTCAATTACAGTGGGAAACCTCCAGGAAGATGTTTCATATTTACGGCGAGGCTTAGAGAGTTGTTTTTGTTTTGTTTTGGTTTGGTTTCTTCCTTAACCACCATTATCCCAGGGTGTTCTTGTTTTGTAGCTGGTTTGGAATTTTTTCCGCAGGGTGATTATGCCGTCCTCCTCTGAGATACCCGGGTGGGCAGCATCCCAGTTATCTGAAATCAGGGAAATCCAGCCTCTAGGGTCGCCAGGCCTCCAGTCAAGTTTCGGGTATGGATCTGACGGGACTAACTCGGCTCGGGAGCACGTCTGATTCGCAGGTGGCGCTGACCCAAGGGCGCGAGGCCGGCTGCGGGCGTCCCGGCAGGAAGCGCGGCCCTTCTCGGCCCCGGCCCGCCGGGCCAGCCACCGCGCGGGGCGCAGCCCGGGCCGCCGCGGGCGCGGGGGGCGGGGACGGCTCGGGACCGCAGAGCCGCTCCGCCCGCGGCTCGCGGGGCGCGCCCATTGTTCTCCGCGGCGCCGAGCGCGGCCCGGCGGCCCGCGGCGATCCCCGCTCCCCCTCCCGCGGCCGCGCCGGGAAGCCCCGGGGCCGCCCGCTCCCGCGGTAGCGCGCCCCCGCCCTCGGGCTGACAGCGCCTTCTCAGCGCCCTGACTGCATAATTAATGTAAGTGGAGCGGCCTCCGTGTCCTGTGCGGGCTCTTCGGGTTTACTTTGTGCGACACTCGCACAGGAATATTAACTAAAGGAAGCAGCATCACCACAGGGGTGGACAATCAGCCTGTCAGGGACTCATTCCAAATGCCACGGAAAGCGGAGCGCTTCAAGATTGTTTCATCAAGGTGACTGAGAACAAAAACTACTAAGGAAAGAAAAGTCGGGCTTAAGCTGAGCTCCCACACACCCATTATTTATCTCTCTAGAATCTTTAGAAACGAGATTCCTAACACATGTTTATGCAAAACTCGGGACTTGGGGGAAAAGTGAGGCTGCTGCGTGTGTTCACAGCCAAGAGAGCCTGGGCTCGGCCGGTGCGTGTGCAAGGCGCACCAACTCCACGCGCGTGCAGACGCCCTTCAACAGCGCACAGCCGGGGAGGAAGAGGCCAGGACCAAGAGACGCCTCTCTACCGGCCAGTGAGTTACTCCCGAGAAGCCAAGGGTAATCGTGGGCGACCCCACACTTAACTTAAATGAAGGCCGATGTCCCCGGGGATGCTCAAGAACTCTTCAATAAGGTGCCCAATTTATATTACTGCTATTCCACGCCTCCAATCAAACTATGTTAAGGACATTTTATTGTAGTTTGTGGTCACTGTTTTTCCTTAGGTAACCTGATGTGGGAGAAAAATACTTACACGTCAGAATAAAGAGTAAACTTGCAAAAGCACATTTTACACCAAAAATATATATCTTTAAAATAATTTTTACTTAATATTGATAATCATCCAGAATATTCCATGTTGGATGTCTCTTCTTTTTCAAAGAAGAAGAAAAAGTGACTTCCCAAGCCTTCTGCTGTCTGACCTAAATTAGTGCAAAATCTTGCTACATCTTTTTAGTATACTGGCCTACTACAAACATTATTTTTAAAAATTAAGAACTTACATCTCAAATGTACACATTTAGTTACTTAAATTCAGTTAGACCTAACAAACCAGGGCATTACAAATTTAGGAACAAATGATCAGTTGCTCTAGGTGTTTTTATAATGGTAAGTAATCAAACCCCAAATTTTCCTAATATTTAGTTTTTACACAATTTAGGAGAGGATGAAATACATTAGAAAACAGACCCCCCAAATCCTTCAACAAGAAAGACAGACTGTTGTAAATTTCAGCTCACCGGTGTGTTAGGTGTTGATAAGGTACAATACAGAACAACGAAATCGGAATTCCAAATCTTACACCTCCCAAATAATGCCATCAAGTGCCAGTGTTTGTTTTGGTAAGGCCTATGTGCCATCTCTCCTCATACACAACACAGTGACTTAATCTGGAATGTTCTCAAGGAATTCCTCCACACAAAGGGGTCAATTGTAGGCCACAAAATAACCTTATACATATTTGGCTGTTAAATGATTGAGAGCTAAATCCACATGCATGTCTTTACTGGCTTAATTAAGGATATGTACAATAACTGAAAATAATACCTTTATCCACTCAATACACTACAGACAGAAGAGATCAAAATGGACATGCCGATCAAACGGTTTATTTTAGACAGGAAGCAGCCCGTTGGACCATTATTACAAATTAAAGGTATTATATTCAAGTCATTTTTAATCTCCTAAAAATGAATAACCCTCCTCTGCACATTAAATCATTTTTCTCCACAGAAGTAACATTTCTTTTATGTCTAAATGCATATATTCCTTCATTATGTTTCAGCTCTTATTCTAGAGGTGGTAGAGGTCTGTTGCTCTCAATTCTAAGTCAACGTTCTCACCAAGTTTGGATTCCTCTCTCTTTATATGCCATAACTGACTCATCACATATTTAAGTAAAAGCTCCTGCATTTAAAAAATGAGAATTCACAAACTGATGATGCACAGTAATCTTATCTCCCGAATCTCATTTTATTGCACTAAAATTCTTCTTGGCATTCTGTAGTTAAGAACTTCTATATTAAAATATGCTGTTTTATGACCAGTCACTATGCTTGGTAAATAGAAGATAAATTCACCCTTATGTTCTATAAATAACGAAATTCACTTTCTAATTCTAGAACTTTTTACTTTTGAGAACTTAAAATATGTATTAAAATATCAATCTTGATGTTTTTAAAAGGATACCAAATTCAGGATTAGTACAAGGAAGTATAAACAGAAAAGTCCCCTGAGATACTGGTGTGAAACCTGCAGCTCATTGATTTTGTTCTTGATAATATGCTATTAAATTGGCAAACATGCTGACCTTGTGTGCAAAGGCAGAATTGTGCATATGCAACAGAAAGTTAAAAAACAGCTTCAAAATGACTGTTTAAAACTGTTGGCTACAAAACCTTAAAATACAGACATTCCATAGTTGATTTAAAATTGGCAACCACAATTTAACAAGCTATTCTAACAAATGATTAGCATAGCGTGTGCTTTTCTTTAGCCATCAATTATGACACAGGGTAATGCAGGGCACAACTTAAGTGTCAAATTACAATATGCTATACAAAACCACTTTGCAACACAGCTTTCTGTTTGCTTAGCAATTACTACAGAGCACACTGCTTTTTATGAAAGGAATTGGTCAGAACTGTTTATAAGAATTACCACAAATGTTTATATACTTACATTAAAAAGAATTAGTTGACAATTTCATAAAATTTCTCTTTAACCTTTAATAAAATGGCTGGGTTATCTTGTGATGCTTTAAAACTCTGCATACAACCAAAATGGTCTTTTCTTTTCAAAATAAGATTCATCTGTGGTATGTGACAAAAGTAGAATAATAATACTTCTCAAGACCTAAGTATGAAAAGTCTTTTCACTAATTTGTCCACTAAGAAAATTTAGAACTTTTATTATTTGAATGGCTGGCACAGTAAAAATCTAAATTAGTGAAGTATGTAATCATTCTGAAGACAGAGCAACAGATCGCTTTATAATTCTCAGTAAGATAAACATGGATTTAAATGCAAAATAAACTAGTAGGTTTTCGTAAGTGTGGTTCAGGTTGTAATTTTCACATGGCAATCACTGTTTCAAATACTGGATCTATCAGTAGTGAAAATGAATAAAGGTTATCTGTCTTAATTGTAGGACCATCCATTAATTCATAAAACTCTTATGTGAATAAATACTTAATGAGAAAAGGGAAAAAATACACAAAACAGTTTTTATGCTGTTTTTTCCGTTCTGCTGCTGTCCTTTCTCCTGCATTTGCCTAAAGGCTCTCAGTAAATTACACTCCCAGTAAATGACTGTAATTTACCCGTTGAATTCCCTTGTTCAGGAAAAGCACAAAAACACATTCCAGCATTTCCACAGCTCAAATTTACCATTCGGGATGTCAAGAACAATCCATGGGCAGTAATTTGAAACTGTTTGAACCTTCAAATGAGGCAAATTAGAAATGTTTTGAGAGCTAAGATTTTCAGTGAGGAGATAAAAACCTGATAAAAATCTCTTAACTGTTCTGGTTCCTTTCTTCCCCCTGCCGTATCAGAGGCAGAGGCCTACATAAACTATTCCACAGTGGGTTTTGAGATGGTGCTATAGAATATAGTATTAATAATATAAGTCAAATTTATATTTACCAGGTTAATTTTTAATGATAATACACACTACATTAATGTCACGCTTAATGTTAAAAATATAGATCCTCCTATGCACTTTCTATCACAGCTATCTCCCTGTGCACTATCCACCTGATCATCACTCAAAATAACTTCCTCTAGTACAACTTATATGAGCAAAGTTATAAAGACTCTGGACCCCAAGGATACCCAGCAGTTACTGTTAAAATTATTTGTATAAATAAGAACAAAGACTTTCTAGTTAGTTATGTTTCAATATAAAGAAATCCCATGCACAAAGAAACATAAACATTTACATGACCAAACTTGAATTGTATCACTTAATATTTTAATATGCAACACAGGCCAACATATAGAATAAACCAGCATAATTTCCAGCGTAAACACTTATTGCTATGAGATGCGTGCGCGCGCGCACACACACACACCCTAGAGTTAAGAACATTCAATAACCAAAACAGCCTA
Organism: Mirounga angustirostris; assembly: GCF_029215605.1. NCBI lineage: Eukaryota > Metazoa > Chordata > Mammalia > Carnivora > Phocidae > Mirounga > Mirounga angustirostris. Next base: position 84,591,122 of record NW_026991723.1, on the reverse strand, counting down.
TTTCACTCTGTCTAAAGGCAGGTTTTCATATGGCAAAATGGTTATAAATCCTCATTATCCTAAATAAAATTACAGCACTTTAAACATTTCCAGGGAGAACATTCTCTCTTCTAAACAACTACCTTAGCGAGTAATAGGAAGCAATATGGTTGCACTTGTGTCACAGTTGGAAGCCTTTTTAAACTGTCGCCCTGCTAGCAAACCGATTCTACATATTAAAATGAATGTGTTGCTTATTTCAAGGGGAAAAATCATTTATAAAATCAAGACCATTATTAGGACATTGTGACTCACTTCCTCTTTAAAGTGAAGCAGAAGTACAGAAGGCAATAATCTATAAATGTTCATATAACTTCACTCTCCATCAGTGGTCTTAGAAGAAAAGGTATTCTTGGAAGATGAAGCTTTGTATATTTAACATTTAATAACCAAAACCGCCTACTGCACCAAGTATTTCTGATCACAAATTAGACTGAGGAAAAAAACCCTAAATTTCCTTTTTAGTGTGAAAGGTGAGCCTTTACAAATGTCTCCAACTAAATTAGATAGACTGTTAAAAAAAATACTATGTATACGTATTTTTATCTACTTCAGACTATGCCAAGGGCATCCTTTTCCCAATGGTTTTGTTGTTTCTGAGGAGTACTCTATCTATTATAACAGCTATATAATGACTGTAACAGATTAACAGTTTGGGTAAGTTTAATATCAGACCCAACCTAACATGTGGGCCCAACTTCCGGCTGTGCCCTTAAGTTCAAAGAGAAAAATGAATGATAAACATTACCACTCACTGGGTAGATAAAGATGCTATTATCATGTTTAAATTTATATTTACTAGTGAATAATATATTGGAACCTCTCTATATGCTTTTTATCTAGGTATACAATATGGCCCTACGATTTTTAAATTCCACATAGATAATGGAAGAAGTTCTGTGTTCCCAAATGGGGAACTATGAACATCTCTCACCAGCGATTTGTAGGGCAGTGCTGCTCTCTATCGAATGATTGCTTTGTTCGTTTCTAAAACACACCTTGTAGATTCGTAAGCATTAAGTTTGTTAGCATTTAATGTGAATGATTTCGTTTTTTATAATTTCAGGTATTTTTACTTTTGGAGTATGTGTTCAATTCAATAAATACTTCCAACATACTGTGTGCCACCATGCTTAACTGGGAAAAGCAACTAGTAATAAAGTAATTAACTTCTCAACCAAGATACTGTATGTTCTGCTGTTGTTCTTGATTGAAATGTTCTCAGTTAATTTCTAGACAATTACATTATCTATTTCATAATTGCAAACCTGGATGAATTGTTTCTAAAAGTTGCATCATGTTTCATGCCAACAGAACCTATGAATACATAAAAGCTCCTGGTTCTAATGTCACTGTTATCAAGCCAAAAACAATTATAGTCATTTGAGTTATAGCAACCAATAAACTTAGATAATCACCATATGCAACACAACATTTTGGCACTTGAACTTAAAACTCTTGTAGACAACTATAGATTGCTTCTAGTGCAGAGCACTCTTGTCCTACCCAAGGCTGCCAATAGAAATGCCAAAGCTGCTGAATACTGCGCATCCTAGTAATGCTGTCAGTAAATGGCACATTCACACAGCCCCCAATCCTCTCTTCCCAGGCATGGTCTTCTCCAGCTGCAGCTTAATTTCCTGTGACTTGCCTAATTACTGTAATTAAGGATTAATTGCCATTAATTATTCACACATAAGCTCATCGCAAATCATGGGGTAAATGTCTTATGAAAGCTGCCATACAAGCCATGTATAAACACACTGGGATGCTTCAGGCAGGCGAATCTATCACTCAGCCCTCAAGCAAATCTCTGTGCTTCTCTTACAAAAACAGCTATAACTCTCAGAAACTCGACAGTTCTTTCAGGTAAGCATTAGGTTACAAAGCATGTTTTCCTGTGGAAGCCACAACGGTTTTATTAGTACTATAAATGCTGTTTTATCTTTCCAACTGCTATTTTTATGTTTCCATTTTTATTCTACAGTGCTCAGTTTAGGACAACCACTTGCTTCAAGGAGGAATGTTTGCAGTTGTTACTTTCCCCCATCACAGTGTGAAATAGTTCCATGTGGTTTACAACATATGACCATGCAACTGGGATCAGCATGCTTAAAAAAAAAAAAAAAAAAAAAAAAGTCAATGTATTGGCTACACAAGTAGGATGGAAACCATCTGATTTCCAAAAGTCACAATTTCTCTCATTGGTGTAAAAAAGCTATAGAACACATATTTGGTCACTGCTAGGGTGTTCCTTATATGGCAGGTTACCAGCTCAGCCACAGAAGTACCACTGACAGTAATGACTGAAAATGGCAAGCAAACAAAATAACCTCATATGGATTACTTTTGTATTAGTTGGGTTCCCTGTTTTTATGACAGCATCTGGTATTTTCACAGTTACACAATACAAACATCATTCCTTTGCAAAGCTAGAAAAGAAACTGTTTCCTCCAAGTATTTCTAATAATCCCTGAGTCGATGAGAGAACTTCCAAATCTCAGTCTAGAAATTATACTCTCAATGCTTCTTTCCAGTTATCTAGGGCTTACCATGTTTGAATGGTTTAAAAACAGAAGAATTCATTTTAACAACAGAATAAACTATTGTATATGCTAAAAGACTTAAACTACATCAACACTATGTATTATCACTGCCCTAGGAAATTTAAGTCTAAGTAGGCAGAATGTTGTTCTAATTGTTATGTTAGTTCCTTCTGCAGCAAATTAATGCATGAAACATTTTCATTTCGGTACATGTTTGTGTGTCTGAGTTAAACATTTATGTTAATAGACCTTCTGGCAGATTTCTAATGTTTCAAATACTCCTCAAGAACAGTGACTTTTCAAGTAAGAGTTCTTTCACTCAGTTTCTGCAGTACTTGAAATAGGGGTACATGGCAACTAAAACTTCACAGTCTTAAAATCTAAGTTTAAAATCAACTACTTGAATAACTACAGACTATCTCTACATTCAAGCAAAATACCAAGTAAGCTTACAGAGCCACTACTCGCTATCCAAAATGAAAAAAAAAAAAAAAAAAAAAAAATATATATATATATATATACCCTTTACTGTCCAATATCTAATAGATGACATACATTCAAATTGCCATTTTGGCCAATTCTTGAGAGAAAAAATAAACCCCATCTTCGATTCCAACAGATTTAAAGGGTATGCATTATTTCTATACTGAAATTATATATACAGACTGTTTCCAATACCCTCCAGAGCCTTCTTTACAAGTACCCAGCCACCCACTTGAAGAGTAGACCAATGTTAGAAACCAGACAGCTGAAACCACAAAACTAGAGAAGCAGCCCAATTCTTGTATATTTAACTTTCATCACTCTCTAAAGTAATGAGAGATGCACAAAGCCTGATAACACTCCTCCACTGAGACACAGGTCTTTTTTTTGTAACATTAGACTTCTAAAACTGGAATAATGTTTACAAAGTCCTAAATTTTTTCACTGTTGAATTATAGGTGTAACGTAAAACTGCAGTCTGGAACTTAAATCAATATTTAACAGTGTTCATGGATACTCCCAAATCCACCCACTTGGACCACCCCTCCCCCCAAAAAAATTTAGAGGAGAGAGTAAGGCTCCTAAGGATTGATAATTCAGGATTCTTGCATTCCTACTTAAGTAAGAATGCTATACATTCATGTAATAATCTCAAAACTTGGAAATTCACAAAAATTGATTTTGGAAGAAATGTATAATTTATTGCCATAGATAATGATATAAAATCAAATTAAAATGGTGTTCAGGTTTTATTATTATTGTTTTACATTTACCTAATGTTCAGTACTTGAACTTAGCTGTCATTTTACTAACTGATTTCTACGTCCCTACCCTAGAGTCAGCAGTCAGTGACACAGAGAACTGTTAAAATCTACCGTCCCAACACAGAGCTTTACCATCAATGTCATCTAATTGATACTTCCCTATTTTTGTCACCTTGCCTTGATGCCAGCTGCCAAGCTCTGCCATGTCACTTTCCATTTATGGACTCCCAAGTCCCCTGATCTGGCTAATTAGGGTTTATGTGTTAATTGGAGTAAATACAAAGATGGGAGTCACAGGCACAAATTTCAAAGCACAGCCATAAATTGAAGAGCTGATAAGCAGGGAGAAGATGCCTTCATGGAACAAGTGTCAAGTTTATTTTATCACTGGAAAGACCCAGAATTTCCTGACAAAGTGACACCTTTAAATTTTTGAAAAGACTTAATGAGAAGAACAGTAACTAACACATTAAGAATATTGCTCTGTAACAGAAAAATACACAATACATTTAAATTCGGTTCAAGAAGGCACAGCTTTCTTTTTAAAAAAAAATTCCTGGAGCTTCTATTCAGTAAGACAGTTTTTTATTTCTACCTTATTTCACAAGAAAAAAAAACATACCTTCCTTTTAATTTCTAATAAGAAAAATCTAAGAGAAAATCCAGTATTTGAAAACCCTGAGATGTGATTTAAGTGAGGAAAATGACATTTTCATTAACATTTTGGAGATATTAATACTTTTTTTCCACTAAAAGATAACTGTTTGATTTAGAAATAATTACCACAAATTACAGCAAAGAGTTTCTGAATACTATACAGACAGATTTAGGATACTACATTTCAGATGCTTATCTCAAATGTCAATTAAGACTGAAATAATGTTAGAAGGAGTCTGCATGATTTCTGTAGTGATCAGGGTGTGTTTTCAACACCCTCCAGAACCTTCTTTAGGAAAACATTAGTGTCAGTTGGAGAACACTGCCTTTTCTAGCATCTGGTGGGGAGGAGCAGAGTCAGAATATTGATATGGAAATAGCTGAAAGACCTGGTAAAGTCTTTCTTTCCTGTTTTGCTTTTATAAGAAAAGCTTCATAGCTGACCTGTCGTATTCTGTCGACAAGAATATGATAGGAGGACCGCTTCCTCTGTTACAAGTGTTATAGCTTCTACAGTAACCTTTGATTAGTTGTTAATAACAATAAAGGCAACAATGGCCTTCCTTGTTGCTACTACAGTACTTACATTTGCACCACACTTTATAGCTAACAAAGAGCTTTTAAATGGATCTCCTGAAGTTACGCTCACTAACAGAAGTTAGGTCACAATTCTAAAATATACATCTAAGGATTTTTCAGAGAGTATTCAAATCATTTTCAAGTTGATGATCATTTAGCTATACCAGAACAACACTATCTTCCAAAAGCATCAATGTAATAATAAAAGTACTGAAAAATACAATTAATAAGAATAACTAGTGCTCACATCTATGTGGTGTTTCTCAAAGGATCTATTTAAGTAGTAGCTTAATATTTATGAAACAGGTACATCAAAAATCCTTTTCAGCCTCTCCTTTCCTTTCTTCATAGCCTTTTAATTAGCATAATATGGTATTCATTCTTATAATAATTTATGATAACTTAGGTTCTACATTTTGAAGAGGGTCCTTAGGTTAACCTCGTGTTTCTGTTTTAGGATTCTACCTTCCTTTAGTATTTTCAACTCACTTGCCACAAGTCTAAATAATCAAATCTTTGAGTAAACAGAAATGAGTTCAGAATGAATAAAAGACCCATTTTAAGAACGATAATATTAAAAGGGAACCTCAGAAATTCAAATATCTTCTGATAAAGAACAGTTTCCTTACAAAAGCAATATTCTCTGGAAAACTTTTTGATACCAGCACTTGAGATTTGTGAAATATGTGAAATGCGTGAAAAAATTCCATTTAACTTCTTTCCTGGAAAAAAGTCGCTTGCTTCTAAGTAATGTACATCAGTGCAAGAAATATAGTTAAAATTCCTATATAAGGAACAAGTGAAAGTACCACATGAAAACATCTGAGACTCACATCACACATTATATCACTAGCAACTTTGTACAACTTTTTAAAGAAAACTACCTTATAACTTAGTGTGAGGTTTTAACTGAAAACAACCAAGCTAATTTCTACAAATTAACAGATGTCCAAGAGAAACAGTAAGAAACAAAGAAATGCATATGTGAACATCATCAGCATCCAAATGAGTTTATTGTAGGACTCTTTAAAGCACATCTGATCTTGGCTCCAGCCTGTAGTCTACCTTTCAACTTGCAAATGACAGTGTCACCAAACACTGTCCTTCCATCAATCAAGCTGGGTCATGAATATACAAAAGGCAGCAGAGAAGCTGGCTACCTCCTGCAGTTCAACTTGGCCTAATTATCTAGGCCTTTCTTTTGGTTACAGTCTGAAGGGTATACACCCAGTCAGCTGCTGGGCAGCCGGAGGCCTAATCAAGAGAGGTTATGCATACTGACCCTTATATGGACATCCAATGCAAGTTAAATGTGAGCACCAAATGTCATCTTTCTTATTCATCATTATGAAATTTCCCTCCCCTTTCGAAATACCAATCTGCTGCCATTTTCAGACACTCCTCTTACCCCCCTCCAAGCTGTCATTTCACTGTGCTTGCTGCCAGTTGAGTGAATTAGCATTCTAACTGATGTGCTGCTCTTCTCAGACAAATCCTTGAGCTGCGTTCACTAATGACTTCTCCCCAGAAAAAGGAACTGATAGTCAACCGTTGATAAAAGAGAGTCCACTCCCACAAACCACAAACAATTTGCCATAATGGTGGCAAAATCAGTAAAGAGTCGGCATGGTTGCCCACTTTCCCTTGTGTTTTTCCCTCATTCCATTACCAAGAAACAACCATCACCTATGATTGGAATATAAAGCTGCTAACTAGTCAGCTGCACTTGAGTATGATGATGAACTCTAAGCAAGACAGTTTATTAACCAAAGCACTGGTGGGGATGGAAAGAAAGCAAACAATGAAGAGCCATTTTCATATCTAGTCAAATTGAGGATGAGCCTGATAAGACAACAAACTGCTCAAGTGCCCAGTGCCATTCCCGGCACATAGAAAGTGTTCGACAGTTGTTGTTCTTGATGATGATGTTAACAATGACGGTACAGAAGATCAAATGTAATGTAGCTAAGGCCACCACTAGAACTGTGATGTGGAAATGGAAAGACAGGTCCAAATCTTACAAATGTTATGGACCATGATATATACAAGTACAAGATGGGAATAAAAGATTCTACTTTTAGGGGAGATATAAAAGATAAAATACATTACTAAAGAGAAAACTGAGAAAAGGAGAGATTTTATGGGCCACACACACACACACACACACACACACATATAGCTTAATTTCTCATGTTTTAACACATTTATGTAGTTCCCTGACATACACACACCAGAGAGGTAATGTCATCTGGTGTGGCAGGAGATACTACAATGACTTACAATTGCAGAAGTCCTAGAAAAAGTCTGGAAAGTCGTATCTAGCTGAAATTGCAACCCCAAAAACATTTGCCTAAAATGGGTGGGGGATGGGGTAAGAATCAGAAAAGGCTTACTTTATGACAAGAAAAGAATCTTTCAGGGTCAAGTATGGAAGGTTCAATTATTACAGCACCCTGAGCATTTAGTTTATGAAGTCAGTATGTTCTCATTCAACAGATGTTTATTAAAACTTTCTTAATACTAGTCACATGGGACTTGTATACAAGTCTCTGGGGGCGGGGGGCGCCAGAGAAATATGTATGACACAACCTGTCCTCAAGCTGTTTATAATCTCATCAGAAAGACAAATACACACATTAGGAATAAAATAATACCAAGTTTAAATATAATGTAGTTGCAATATAGACTAGGAAACAATATTATATTCTTTAACTACATTCTTAAATAAGTGCTATTATTAAATAATAAAATAATAAATACATAAATAAAAGGCAAGTGAGTGATGCAAAAGTTAAGTTTTCTGATTCAGATAAGGGATGTATCCTAAAGGAGCTACACAGCATATGGAGTAAGTGAAGCTATGAAACGTAACCTACCTTGAAAGTACAGTATGGAAGACAGTATGAGAACATTTTTCGTATTAGAAAAAAAAATTACACCATGAGGCAGAAATTAATCAAGTGTCCTTGAAGAAAGAAAATAGACCAGTCTGACGAGGACAGAAAGTTCTTCTAGGAGAGTGATAGAAACTAAGCCTTTTCTGAGTCTCTAAACCAAGTTAGGGCTTTCTAAATAAGCTTTTCTTCAAAAAAAAAAAACTTTCCTTTTCCTTTAAAATAAATGAACAAACCAAAACTTGTCTAAGCCCACCTTCCCAGCTCTTTTGAACTTACTCTTATTGGGCACAGTGCTTGATCTTATTCATCTTTCTATTACCCGCATCTAACATAGTCCCTGGCAAAGAGTTAGTGCTCAATAAATGGTGGCTGAATGAATAAAAGAATGAAGGTCCAATTTATAAACAGTCAAGAATTTCAGGCTAAAAAGTTTGAGCATTATCTTAGAGGCAATAGGGAATAATTAAAGGTTTGATTAGCATGACATATGCAGTGTCATAGAAAGTTCTATTACAAAAGCAACTTGGCAGCATAATGTCAAAAAGATTGAACCAAAAATTAGAATCAGGAGTTCTGGTTGGGAGGTTATTGGAATAATCTAGGCAAAAGATGATGAAAATCCTGAGAACAGAAAGAAAGGGATGGATGTAAGAAATGTTTTTAAGAAAAGCCAATGGGATCTGTCTTCAACTTGAGATATAACATGTGCATACTAAATTCAGGGTTGGAATGCCATTAAATCCAATCCCTCTGGTAAATACTTGGTTTCATATTTCTACCAAGTGGCTCTACCCAGCTCCAGTTTGTGTAAGAGTTCTCTCAAAACATCTCTCTAGTATTGATGACAGTGGTATTAGTTAGTCCTTATTCTGGTTCAGCCAAATCTGTTTCCTATAACTCACTAAGTTTAATTCTGCTCTCTGTAAACATAAAAAGGCTCCTTTTCTCACTATATAATAATCTTTCAGATAGCTGGTGTCTATGAAGTGACCCCATCCTCACCAAAGTCTTCTTTGATAGACACAAAACATATAAATATAGAAATGGTCAAGAAAGCAATAATACAGTCACTCAACAAAATTTTGTGAAATCAATAAAATTATTTTTAAATGCTAGCATGAAGTGTAGTACTCATGAGAAAACCCCACAATACTGTAAAATAAATGATCCCAATTATAAGACAAAAATATGCACTGAAAAATGAGAAGAGTGGGAAAAATGCAAACTGGCGAGTTACTCTTCTGAAGGAAAATTTAGCACTATCTTTTATAAATGTGTACACACTAGAACCTAGGAGTTCCATGTACCCAGAGAGAAACTCTAATGCATAGACCAGAGAGATACATATGTGTCTTAGTGATAGCCAGAAGCAAAAGTCTCCTCTCACTTGCCTTTTAAAATCAGCATTCATCTCTATTATGTCACAACTGCATTGTATATAACTGAATGAATGTAAAATACATATTCATTAAGCAACTGATGGACTTTAGGGAAGTTATTTCCCCCTCTTCTATTAAAAACAAAGCTGCTACAGACATTCAAATAAAGTTGACCTTTGAACAGCACAGGTTTGAACTGTGGGAGCCCAATTACACATGGTTTGGTTTTGTTTTTAGATTTATTTGAGAGAGAGAGAGATGGCGCACATGCGGGCAGGAGCATGCGGTGGGGGGATGGGTGATGAAGGGGGGTGAGGGTGGGAGGGAGGGACAGAGGGAGAGGAAGAGAGAATCTTAAGCAGGCTCCACACTCAGCTCAGAGCCCTACGAGGGGCTCGATCTCACGACCCTGAGATCACAACCTGAGCCAAAACCAAGAGTCGGACCCTTAACTGACTGCGCCACCCAGGCGCCCCACACATGGGTTTTTTACAGTATAGCAGTGTAAATGTATTTTCTCTTCTTTATGATTTTCTTAATAACATTTTATTTTCACTAGCTTACTTCACTGTAAGAATATAGTATGTAATACATATAACATACAAAATATGTGTTGACTGTTCATGTTATCAGTAAGAACTCCAGTCAATAGCAGGCTATTAGTAGTCAAAGTTTGGGGGAGTCAAAAGGTATATATGGATTTAGGGGTTGGTGACCGTAACCCCCACGCTCTTCAAGGGTCAACTGTACCTGTCTTTAGATACATGTGTAAGCTTTTCTCTAGGACATATACCTAAGAATGGAGCACCTAGTTTATAGTGTACACCAATCTTCAACTTTACTAGATATTGCCAAGTTATTTTCCAATGTTGTACCAATTTATATTCCCTCTAACAACATGAGAGTTCCTGTTGCTCCACATTCTTGCCAACATTCAGAATTTTAAGTTAACTGACATTCGTTTTATGCATTCTTTCTTGGTGAGTGTTCTATGTGTACTTGAACACATATTCTGCTGTTATTGGGTAGAAGAAAATGTCAATTAAGTCAAGCTGGTTGACAGTGTTCCTCAAGTCCTTATATATCCTTACTGATGTTTGTAATGTTAACCCAATCTTGCATGAATGAAGTGAGCTGAACCTGGTCCTGATATAGTACGTATCTGTGCATTGCTGGACTCCGTTTTGTAATATTTTGTTTAGAATTTTTTCATCTTTATTTATGAATGAGACTGCCCTGTCATTTTCCTTTCTTGTACTGGTACCAATCTGTTTCAATATCACAATGACATTAGTGTTATATAATTAGTTGAAAAGTATACTTCTGCTTGCAACACTGTATAATTTGTGTAAGACTGAAATTATCCATCCCTTGAATGTTTAGAACTCACAAAACTCTCTGGTCCTAATGTTTTCTTTGTGACAAAATTTAAACTATTGGTTTAATTTAGTTAATAATTTATAAGACCATGTATATTTTCTATGTTTTGAGTAAAGTTTGGTAATTTGTATATTTCTACTAATATTCCATTTCACCTAAGTTGTTAAATGAATTGACAAAATGTTTTCTTTTCTTTTTAATCTCTGCCACGTTTTATCCTTTTTCAAATCCATTATTATTTATTTGTGCTTCATCTCTCTTTCCTTTCTTTTATTTTTATTTTATTTTATTTATTTATTTTTAAAGATTTTATTTATTTATTTGAGAGAGAGAGACTGAGAGAGAGAGAGCATGAAAGGGGGGAGGGTTGGAGGGAGAAGCAGACTCCCTGCCGAGCAGGGAGCCCGATGCAGGACTCGATCCCGGGACTCCAGGATCATGACCTGAGCCGAAGGCAGTCGCTTAACCAACTGAGCCACCCAGGCGCACTTTATTTTTTTTTTTTTTTAAGATTTTATTTACTTATTTGACAGAGAGAGAGTGAGCCCAAGCAGGGGGAGTGGCAGGCAGAGGGAGAGAGCCCAACACAGGGCTCAATCCCAAGACCCTGAGATCATGACCTGAGTGGAAGGCAGACACTTAACCAACTGCGCCAGCCAGGCACCCCATCTCTTCCTTCTTTTTAATTTATTTTTGACCACTCTTTACCAGAATTTTGTCAATTTTATTAATTTTTCAAAGAACAAGCCATATCTTTTTTTTTCCTGTTTCATTAACTGCTCTTCAAATTTTTATTATTTATTTTTTTCTATTTTCTTTGGGTTTATCCAGCTGTGCTTTTAAGTTTTTAAGTTGGATTTTAGTTAATTAACATTAGACCTCTTTTAATTATAATGTAAGCATTTCAAGCTAAAAAGTCGAATGTAAAGCTTTAGTTATATCCATAAGTTTTGTTATATGCAGTAGTACTTTTATCATTTCAAATCAGTTTAAAATATTTTACAATTTCCCTTACAATTTCTTCCCCAACTAGAGAATGATTTAGAAATATTTTTAAGTGTCTAAATATTGTAGGGGTTATTTTATCTTTAGATTTTTTGTTGATTTCTAACCACTTGTTTTGCCATAACAGCATATGGTACTTGTGATGTTGTTTCTTTTCAATTTGTTGAAGGCTGATTCATGATTTAGTTTTAAAAATTGTTCCTATGTATGCTTGAAAAAAATGTGTATTTTGCAGTTGCTAGTGATATATTCTCTACATTTCCACTAAGTCCAGTTTGTTAATTGTCTTTTTAAACTCTTCTATATACTTACAGAATTTTTTTGTCTGTTCTATCACTGCCTGATAGGAATATGTTAAAATCTCCCACATCAACTGTGAATTCATTTTCAAATTGTTGCCCTATATTTTTGAAGCTAAGTTATTAGGTGTATATGGTTTTAGGCTTGTTACAATTTTCCTGGCAAAGTAAACCATTTATCAATATATAGTGACCCTCTTTATCTCTAGAAATGCATTTTCCCTTTAACCTTCAAGTTTATCTGTTATCATATAGCTATTCTAGCTTTCCTTCTGTTTAGAGTTGCTTGGTACATCTTTTTCCATCCTGTGTCCTTTTGTATTAGGTGTGTCTCATAAATAAATAAGCTGTCAAGTTTTTTTTATTGTTTATGTTTGTTTGATACCTGTTTAGTACTGTCAGATAATCTTTAATCTTTTTTCTTTATTATTTTAATCTTTTAATCTTCAACCTTTTCAAGTCCTTTTATAAGGTATATTTGGAATTATGTCTCCCAACTCATTTTATGACTTCTATTTGTCTTACTTCTGTTTCTTTTATATTTTTCCTTTCCTGCCTTCTTTTAGGCTGAATGAATTGTATTTTTTTTTTTCCTGCCCCTTCCATTTCATTTTTCTTCTTTTACTGGTCTGGAAACTATACCATCTACTTCAATTTTTTTTAATGATTACCCTATAAAGTTGATTACTATCAACATTTTATAAGTATTCTTTAAAATTTTAAGGCTTATACACAGAAACATGCATTTTACATACCAGATATGTATATACAGACACACAGGTAAATGAATAATTATATAGCAATATCCATGCAACCACCACCTAAGAAACATAACTTTGTCATCTTCCCAGAAGCAACCCTTGGTCCTGCATCAATCTCAACTCTGTCCTCAGCCTCTAGAGCAGCTCTGTCCAACTGGAATGTAAAGACAGCCACATATAATTTAAATTTTTCTAACAGCCACATTTTTTTTTTTAAAGATTTTATTTATTTGACAGAGAGACACAGTGAGAGAGGGAACACAAGCAGGGGGAGTGGGAGAGGGAGAAGCAGGCTTCCCGCCGAGCAGGGAGCCTGATGCGGGGCTCGATCCCAGGACCCTGGGATCATGACCTGAGCCGAAGGCAGACGCTTAACGACTGAGCCACCCAGGCGCCCCAAACAGCCACATTTTTAAAAAGTAAAAGCAAAAAAACAGGTGAGGGCGCCTGGGTGGCTCAGTTGGTTAAGCGACTGCCTTCGGCTCAGGTCATGATCCTGGAGTCCCTGGATCGAGTCCCGCATCGGGCTCCCGGCTCGGCAGGGAGTCTGCTTCTCCCTCTGACCCTCCCAACCCTCCCCCCTCTCATGTGCTCTCTCTCTCAGTCTCTCTCTCTCAAATAAATAAATAAAATCTTAAAAAAAAAAAAACAGGTGAAATAATTTTAATATATTTCATTTAACTCAATATATGTAAAATATTATCATTACAATATGTAACCAACATAAAATTCTATTATTGAGATATTATATATTCTTTTTATAGTTAAAGCCTTTGAAATATATTTTACACTTCTAGCACATCTCAATTCAGAGCAGTCACATTTCAAGTACTCTATAGATACATGCGGCCAGAGGCTGCCTTCCTGAAGATGTTTTAGAGGTGATCACTATCCTGACTTTTGTGATAAGCTGTTCTGTTTTATTTAGTATTTTTAATATTTAAAAAAATATTAACACCTCCACGTAGCCCTAACAATATAGCTCCATTTTTTTCTGTTTTTGAATTTCTTTTTTAAATATAGATTTTATTTATTTATTTATTTGAGAGAGAGAGAGAGAACAGGAGCAAGGGGAGGGGTAGAGGAAGAGGGAGAAGCAGACTCCCTGCTAAGCAGAGAGCCCCATGTGGGGCTCGATCCCGGGACTCCAGGATCATGACCTGAGCCGAAGGCAGACACTTAACCCACTGAGCCACCCAGGCACCCCCCTGTTTTTGAATTTCTATATAAATGGAATTACACTCTATGTTTTCTTTCATGTCTTGCCTCTTTTATTCAACATTATGTGTGTGATATCCATCTATGTTCTTGAATGTAGGAATAGTTCACTCATATTCATTGTTGTGTGGTATTTCATCATCAGCATAAACCCCAGTTTATACATCTGTTTTACTATTGATCAACATTTGATTTGTTTCCAGTTTTTATCTATTGTTTACAATAATGCTCTAAACAATCTTGTAAAGGTCTCTGGTATACATGTGAGTTTTCAAGACTTTATACCTAGAAGTGAAATTGCTGGGTTCTAAGGTATGTGTATGTATATATATCTTTAATTTTACCAAGCAATGACAAATACTTTCTAAGCTGATTATGCCAATTTACATACTCACCAGTGAATAAAACTTCCTGTTCATACACATCTTCACCAAACTTGATTTTGCAAGATTTTTTATTTTTTACCAATCTGGGGGTTGTGTAAACAATATCTCACTGTAGTTTTAATTGGTATTTCTTTACTAGTCAAAATCTTTACCCTTGTTCAGACAATAAAGGAAACTTACGATGCCTTAACTCTGATCATAAATTCTCAATTTACATCCAGTTTAAGCTATCTTAATTTTTTAATACCCACAAATTAAGTATTACTATTTTATATAGTCAATATTTATTATAATTACCCATAAATTTTCTACTTTCCTTTCTCACTACTCTTGCTTCTCAGACATTCATTCTGGGGATTTTTTTCTTCTTTCTCTGAAAATATATCCTTTAGAAATCCCTTTGGTAGAACTCTATTGGTAGTGAACATTTTCAATTTTATGTCTGAAAACACCTTTATTTTGCCCATGTTCCAGATATTTTCAGTGAGTAGACAATTCTAGGTTGACAATTCTAGTTATTTGTTCTCAGCACTTTGAAGTTATTTCATTGCCTTCTGGCTTGAATTGGTGCTGTTGAAAAGTTAGCTGTATTTATTCATTGTTCCTTTTTTCTCTAGCTGATTTCAAAAAATTTTTTTGATCTTCAGGGTTCTGCAGTTTTATTTTGGCATATATCAGTGAGGATATCTTTCCATTTACCCCACTTAGAATTCACTGGGCTACCTGAATCTGAATGTCCATATTTCATTAATTCTGACACATCTGTAGTTAAATATCTTTTGAATCTTGCTTCTCCAATATTTCTATTCTTTACTTCTGAAACTATGAATTGAATGTTCATTGGGCTTTCTTACTTCATCCTCTTAATGTTTTTTTTTCAATATTTTCTATCCCTTCTCTGCGCTACATTCTTGGTAATTTCATAATATCTATCTTCTATTTCACTAGTTCTCTCCTTAAGCCATGTCTATTCTAAGAATTGTCTTTGTTTTCCACACCTGTCTTGTTCATTTTAATGGTGTCTTGTTTTCTTTTAATTTCTTTAAGTCTTTAAACATAGTTATTTTATTTGCTATATGTGATCATATTAATAACTTTAGTCTTTGTGAGCCTAATTCTGCAGTATCATACTTCTGCTAACTCATAATCATGGTGGCTTTTTTACTCAGGTATATATATGTATATATATATACATATACATACTTTTTTTTTTAAAGATTTATTTATTTGACAGAAAGCGAGAGAGGGAACACAAGCAGGGGGAGTGGGAGAGGGAGAAGTAGGCTTCCTGCTGAGCAGGGAGCCTGATGCAGGGTTCGATCCCAGGACCCTGGGATCATGACCTGAGCCGAAGGCAGACGCTTAACGACTAAGCCACCCAGGCGCCCCTATTTTTTTCTTTTTTAATTGTGAGCCCATGTCCCTCAAAAACTCATCTGTGTAAATTCTGTGACATCTATGTGTAAATGCTTTCTTTCAGTAAAGATTTTATAAATGCCTGGGAGCACTAATAACTCATTTCAAACTAAATTTTCAGCATGGAATTTTTTGAGACAGGCAGGCAATGTCAATTCCAACCTCAAATCAACAGAATGTAGGCTGTGGCTAGGAGTTGTCAGGCCGCTCCTATCTAGGGCCAAGAGCAAGTTCACCCTCAGAATACTCACCTTTTCAGAGTTCTGGCTTTATGTGAGATGTCAGATTTTGTCTCTTAAGCTGCATATGGCCCTTGAAGAACCTACATTCCAGGTCACCAAGACTGGCAGACACTCCCCCACCCTCCAACCCTCTCTACTCCTGCCAGAACAAATGCCAACTCTTGTATCTGTGGGGGACGCCTGGGTGGCTCAGTCGTTAAGCGTCTGCCTTCGGCTCAGGTCATGATCCCAGGGTCCTGGGATCGAGTCCCACATTGGGCTCCTTGCTCAGTGAGGAGCCTGCTTCTCCCTCTCCCTCTGCTGCTCCCCCTGCTTGTGCTCTCTCTCTCTCTCTGACAAATAAATAAATAAAAATCTTTAAAAAAACTAAACAAAACAAAACTCTTTTATCTGTGGGATCATTCTCTGTCCTTTCTAGCCACTGTTTCCTTACTTCAGCTCACAATCAGCTCACAATCATGCTTTGGAAATAAAGTTATTTCAAGCCACCATTTTAAGTGTTCTCTGCCAGATGAAGTTTTTCCTTATCTACCGCATGGTCAGAAAACGAACACAATCTATTTTTTTTTAATGTAAATGTATGGCCTTAGATTTGAAATTTAATAAAATCAATGTAACATCTCTAGTTTTGGTTGTCTTTGTAAAATGGGTATAATAACAATACCTATCTCGTTGTGTTCTTATGCAAATTAAATAAGAAAATTCATACAAAGTGCCTTGCACAGTGCCTGGGACACAAGAAGCATGTAAAAATACTGGCAATCATTATCATTATTATAGTTGATTTGGGCCCAATATTATAACCTATTAAATTTTGTTTTGTTTCTAGAGTCTTAGTTTTACTATTGAACAGCTATTTCCTCTAGCAACATATACCCTGAAAATATATTACCCATGTCTTCTCATTTTCTATCCAAATAATTGATTAAAAAAACAAAAAACAAAAAAAAAACCCAACTACCTTAGGTAGGACCAAGGACACACACATCTCAGGTGAAAGGTCCTATAGACAGCAACTTAGGATGACAATTCATCACCTGTATGATTGTTAAACTATATTTTTTGAGCTTGCTTTCAAATTCTTTCATGGTGATATTTTTAAAAATGATCATTGAGGAAAATTATGAGATCTCTATAATGGATGTCACAAGATCTTAGATTTGCCACTATAAATGCTTTGTAATTACATGTAGGTGGTATATCTTGTGTTTACTTAATATAATCATAAAAATCAATTCACCTCTTTACGGATAAATTATTATGAGGAAAAATCAAGTAAGACAAAAGATTCAGTAGTCTAATCATAAAAGTCAGCAAATTAAGTATTGAGGTATCATACAGAAATCACCCAAGTATACTATCAAGCAAGAATACAAATATTTTCAAGAGAAGTAACTGTTGAAATTTCTGAAATTTTAAAAATTCTTTAAAATAGTAGAAATATCATATTGCATTACAGTAAAGTTACAAACAACATGTGCCTTTTTAGAACAAAGCATGACCCTGTTAACTAGAAACAAGACATAAAAGCTGAAAACAATACATCTTAAACCTTCTTGGACACATGCAGAGGCCTCCGGCAACTTTACCCATCCTCTAATAAAATAGCCAATTGCTTCTTTGGTCTCCTCTTGTAATCTAGGCAGAGATGTCTTTGTTCACCTATTTTAACCTGTCCTATAATGTTTCTTGTTTTTCCACTAGAATATAAACTCCACAAGGGCAGCAGATATATTCTAAGTCCCTCAAACAGTGATTAAGATATTGTAAGGACTCAATAAATAATTATTGGATGAATGAATTTAACTGTCAGTTGAGGATAATGCCGTATTTTAAACTAAGCCCTCGAAAAATGTATAAAATAATTAAACAGATATTTGTGATTCAAGCAAATGTAGAATATCTGATAAAACTGGTGGAAAAGGCAACATGGAATAGCATGTAGCCAAATAAATATGATGATGTAGAGCTACACTTGCTAAACATGAAAAGATACCCACAATATATTATTCAGTAAAAGATGCCAACTATACACAGTATATTGAACTCATTTTTGAAAAACACATATATGTAAGCGTTTAGCAATACCTGGAAGAGTGGTTATCTCCAAGTAGCGGGAATTTAAGTGCCTGCTACTTCTTTTCTTTGTACTTTTTAGTGTTGTTTAAATATTTCCACAATAAGCAAAGACTACTTCATGATCAGAAAAAGTAAAGCTTTTTTTCAGAAGACAAGAAACAAAAAAACAGGACAAGCAGGCAAGCAGGTGGACAGGTAAGCAACACACACAACATACTTTTTCCTGACACATTCCCTAAGCCTAATTTAACTATATGATTCACAGGGGTCTTCTCACATCAACCACTTATGGAAATAGACTATCAGCTAATGACAATTTCACACATTCTTCTATAGGTAAAACTAGGTAATCTTTATCTCTTCCAATCCTTAGCTATTTTACAGTACATCTGACATATGCGTTTAGTGCTCCAGACAGGTGACACCATCCTCCCATTTATAAGGTGCTTTGGGATCTTTTGAAAAGAGAAATGTATGAGAGAAAAAAAAATCAGATCAGTTTTTCCTTATTACTAAAGTCCCTTAAGGGCTATAGGAATGGAGTCCGTGCTCATTTAGAGAGGCCAGAAACATCCAGATTACCATTTAAACATAGTAATGATAATTTTATAAATCATACTAAACAGGAATTATTATGGAAAGAAGCTTATATTTTCATCTATCTAATGAAGTATTGCAGATAAGGCTACAATCTATAATTTAGAACAAATACAGTTATAAAGATACTGGAGAAATTTGCTAAGAAACACAATTATTTTCTCTTGGATTATTGAATTTCTTTTCACAAAGATACATGGTGTAAGCCTAATGTAAGAGCATATTCACATATCAGTAACTGCTACTGACTCACTTTCCAGGAAACAGGAAACATGACCTCTTCTTATCAAAGAGACTGAAGTTAGTAAGTTTCCCTGAGTCATCTGGCCTTATGGAAAATCACTTTTACTCACAATGATGAAATCAACCAATTCTAAGGATTTTTCTACCATGAAGAGGCTCCAGAGCCAGAAGGTCTGGATTCAAATACTGGTGTGGTCACAAGGTAGCCGACTTAAATGGATGAATACATAGTAAGTACTCAGAACAGTGCCAGTACCATAAATGTTATTAGTATCGTCATGCATGTACAACCAGCAAAAATGAAAGACAAAACTAGCTATGTGAGCATAGACAAGTCATTTAATGTCTCTGAGACTCAATCTGCCCATTTCTAAACAAGAAGTTTATACCAAATGATGCCTCATGTCTCTCCTAGCTGTGTCCTGTATAATCTAAGAGATGTCAGACAACCAGACAGTATGTGCTGATAAATGACTACCAAAATACTCCCCACATCATCTTTCAGAACATTTGTTCCATACAACACACTTTTTGGAAAACTCACTACTGGTTTATAAGCCATGCTCGCCACTGTTACCTGCTTCTTTAAGGAGACAGGGACTTCTCAAGTTCAAATGATAATACCTACTTTGGAACTAAAAAGTTCTTACTGGGGCATTTATATGATTAGAAAAAAATATTTTTCTTAATAGTGTGATTAGTAGAAAGGGAAAAGAAAATAAACACCTGGGCAAAGTTCAGGATTAAGACAACAGAGGAAATTGTATGGGAGAGCCATTGTGATGGCTAATGATGTTCAGCATCTTTAAATGTACTCCCCAGACCATTTTAATAGTCATTTTTCTTTACTGAAACCTTTCTTCCTAATTTTCCCACTGCACAAACATACTTGATTAGCCACCAGACTTTCGAACTATCCAAATTTAATCACAGTAGCAGTACTCTCACTGGCTACCTAGAATTCTTTAGTTCCTACTGTGCTAATTGTGAATGTCATTAGTAGTATTCACTGATATCAAGCTCTCCTCTCTCTCCAGGCACATGCTAAGATTGCACTCCCTGGCCCCTTGTGGTCAGCTATGTGACCATGGCCAAAAATTTGTGAGCAAAAGTTATGAACAACTGTTACTTCTGAGCTACCTTTAACTGCTGGTAGGACAACATCCCAAGGTTGTTTTACTTCTGGGAAGACCACTGGCAATGTTTGAGAGATGGTGACTCCACTGTTAGCCTAGGTTCCTATGTGACTACATTAGAGCCACTGTCAAATAATTAGAAATGTATGTATTGGTATCTGCCCCTAGTTCCTGGCATAGAGCTCCTAAAACCCTTGTAATTTCCTAAGTGATAAGAGCACTAGGAGCATCTATCACTCTAATATTTGGCTTTTGATCCTAGTTCCTAACACAGGGCTTCTGAAACCCTTATAAATTCCTAAGTGATAGAAGCTTCTTTTGTTCTAATGAGGTGACTCTAGATAGGCTCCTGGAAGGGTGCTGGTCACAAGAAAAATCAAACCATAATTATTAGAAGCTTGGAATTTTCTGGGACATCTGGGTGGCTCAGTCCATAAAGCGACTGTCTTCGGCTCGGGTCATGATCCCAGAGTCCTGGGATCGAGTCCCACATTGGGCTCTCTGCTCAGTGGGGAGCCTGCTTCTCTCCCTCTGCCTGCCGCTCCCTCTGCTTGTGCTGTCGCTCTCTCTGACAAATAAATAAATAAGTAATCTTAAAAATATGTATTAAATTTAAAAAAAAAAAAGAAGCAGCAGCTTGGAATCTTCAGCTTTGCCCCCACCCCTCTTCCCCAGAAAGATGAGAGGGAATGGAAATGGAGTTAACAATTTATCCTATGTGATGAAGACTCCATAAAAATCCCCCAAATCTGGGGTTCAGAGAGCTTCCAGATTGGTGAACACATCCATATACCAGGAGGATGATATACCCCAATTCCACAAGGACAGAAGCTCCTGCACTCAGGAACCTCCCAGACCTCACCATGGGGTGAGGGAGGTTCCTGAGTATCTTAATCTGAGCATGTATCTTAATCTGACTGTTCATCTGTGTCCTTTATCATATCCTTTAATAAACTGGTAAACATAGGTAACTGCTTTCCTGAGTTCTCTGAGTGGCTCTAGCAGATTAACTAAACCCAAGGAGATCGTCATGGGAACCTCTGATTTATAGCTGATTGGTCTAGAAGCAAAGGAGACAACCTGTACTTGCAACTGGCATCTGAAATGGGGTGGGAGCAGTCTTGTGGGACTTAATCTGAGGGATCTCTAGGTGGATAATGTCAGAATTAAGTTAAATTGTAGGACACCCTACTGGTGTTTGCAGAGAATTGCTGGGTGGGTGGGGGGAAACCCACACATCTGATGATCACAAGTCAGAAGTGAAGTGTTCCATGTGAGTAGTAAAAAAGACACAGTGGGGAAGACTGAGTGGTTTTGCCTAACTCAGCCACCCACAGACACACAAAGGATATGGTTTGTTGCCTTAAAGCTATAAAGATTTGGAGGCTGTTTGTTACAGCGTTATAACCTAACAGCCTTTCTCCGCTGGGGTTCCACAGGAGAATTAAGCCTCACAGAAAATTAGTTGAGTGACTATCTTTACAATTCCCCCAAGGATCGTACATAGTTAGTACCATTTTAGCACAGGAGTGACAATAGGCCAACCCTAAGAAGGGCTCACCAAGCTTATCTTCACTGATACAACACACATTTTCACTGTCCCTATGCTTATATAAGGGAACACAGCTAGAGACAATAGAAGAACTCTGAAGTCAGGGCCTGCTACAAATGTGTGCCATGTACTCATAATTGAGTACCCAATCCTGCTTGGAAATTCCGTTACAAATCTGTTGATTGCCTTTTACACTGACCACAACAACACATTCCACAGAGGCTGGGTAATGTGGTATCCTGTGGCTTTTGAAATTACAAAAATATGATTCAAATCTCCGTTCAGCCACTTACTAGCTGTGTGATTTCTGGTAGGTCACTTCACTTTTCTGAGCTTCCATTTATTCATCTATAAAATGGAAATATTAAAAAACAATAATAATAAAAAATAAAATGGAAATATTAATAACTACCTGAAAAGATTACTCTAAGGAGATAACAATATGTACAGCACTAAACAAAAGCACAAAGCTCATGTTAAAGAAATATTAAGTCCCTTCCTTGGGGCTACTGGGCAGCTTGATCAGTTAAGCATCTGTCTCTTGATTTTGGCTCAGGTCGTGATCTCAGGATCATGGAATCGAGGCCTGCATCCAGTTCCACACACTGGGTGTGGAGCCTGCTTGAGATTCTCTCCTCCCCAACCCCCACTTGCACATGCTCTCTGTCTCTCTTAAAAAAAAAAAAAAAAAAAAAAAAAAATTTAAGTCCCTTCCTTAAATTCCTTATCTTAGCCTTCTGAGGTCTTGCAATAGACATGTACTTCATTACCTTCCCTCTGAAAAATATAATGGCAAAGCAGATACGGTCCCCACCTTCAGAGGCCAAGGGGTTAAAAAAAAAAAAAAAAAAAACATTTCAAACTGTGATAAGTTCTATGAAGGAAGGGGTCCCAGAACAACAGGGAAGATCTATTTTAGCAAGACTGGTTAAGAAAGTCTTTCCAAAGAGGCGACATTTAAGCTAAGTCCTGAAAGATGAAAAAGCATCCAATTATTCTGTCTTATCTTACCACCTCTGTAAGCTTGGCCTATCCCCCCAACTATCATTTCTCTCTCTCTCTACTCCTCCCATCACCTTCCATGGGCCACCTGAACTCTGACTGTAAACATGCAAAGCCTAAAACTTCTTGAAAGGCAGAAGGGGTAGTCACACAACCTCACTTGATGTACAGTCATCTCTAGGTATTCAATTTTTATTGGCCACCATTACTGATATTTAGAATGGCCAAAGTCTTTCAAAAGTAGGACAACCCAAAAGAGAATATGTATTTACTTTTTAGAAATAATAGTTTGACTGCAACTCCATTCATCCAAGTGTACTGATTTTAAAGAAACATATTACTTTCATATCCTGAAAACCCCTTGTTATTGTTCAGATGCAGTTTCCTTGTAGCATTATGCTAACACAGATAAAATATGCACATGCATAGACATACAGTACATGGGCAGTAAACTTTGAAATTGTAGCTTAAATGGTGCCATGGATAAATGAGAGGTACAATGGATAACCATGCTTTTTACCAAATGCTTACTAAATGCTCTTATAATGCCCATAACCTAATATTAATTTGCCCATGGACTAAAAATATCCTCAAGTAATTTATGCATGCCCCCTTTTAAGTGGGACTATTTCTACAGCAAACTAAGTTCAGCCCCAATCCAAATAACTCCACTTTTTTTGAGCTAATATACCTCTTATGCTCATAATTAAAAAGTGCCTCTTAGCTTGCCAAAGAAAAAGATTTTGGCCAGTCATAAAATCCCTTAATTTGCTCATAATGTATTTACATACATTTTTAGTTGAAACATCAAAATGCTATGCAGAGAGATACAGTAACTTATTCTGTCACTAGAAATAGCCTTTATTATTTTGCTATAGTTTATCATTAACATGTTATAGCTACATAACAAACATGTTTATATGTGGCTGGTAGCTTCAGATATAAAATTCAATTCCACCAAGAGTACTATAAATAGGACTGTTTTTAATGAAATGACAATAAAGATAATATCACATGTTCAGGTTATTTTTAAAGAAACATTTTTGAAATCTGAATGAAGAAAACAATCTTAAAATATTTGATAACTGGGATCAGGTGTGAGAATGTGTAACATAAATGTTCAAACTTTTGGAGAAATGATTAGAAGGGAAGAGTGGAGAGAGAAGGAATCTTACCTGTATTTCTGAAGAACTTACTCTCTTTATAAATGCTAACTGCCTGCGATATTTCCTTTCTATGTATATCTAAAATCCAATTAAAATCCTACTCCGAGGAATCTCAGTGCCCTTGCACTCTGTCGCACATGCTTAATATCATCAAGTTTTGGATGAAGGTGAAACTGAGGAAGCTAGGTATATCCTCCTAATTCAAAACTATAATCAACTTTCAAGAACTTAAATCGTATACTCTTTTTAAAATCATGGAATATACTGCATGAAGGAATGAATATCACATTGAAATTGGAAGGCATTTCCAAAAGCATTTCCAGAAGGCAAAGAATTCACTGAAACAAGAATTACAGAAGTATATTCAAAGCAATATTCTGTCTTTGATAATTTAGAGGCAGCCATGATAACCACTATTTGTACATGACAGTCATATGAAATAATAAACCTTGCTAGCTATAAACATTACCAAATTCTGACACTATTGATTTATTATGTCTAACAGTGACATCAAACCAAACAACTGACAGAAACAATGTTACAGCTTTAAGAGCAGTTTGTCAACGATTAATACTGCCAAACGGGGTTTAGCTTTATGCTGGGACCGCTTGTCTAGCAGTTGTCAATCCAAGCAAAAATTACTACTGCCACACGTCTGCTAACACAGGCCCGAGGCGCCGCTCCGTTAGCCCTCATTACCCCGATCACTGCAAATACAGATGCAAGGCCAGTCCCTATTTAATATGCGTGTTAATTATGCAAATTATTAATTGGACTGGTGCTTGAGGACTTGTGTTTATGCCCAGATTAGAGTCAATAACTGTATCACACAGCATTCTAAACCTGACCTGTGACAGAAATAAAGCTGTGCAGAAAGCAACATTTTTCTCATCCTCTTCTAGTTCAGCACACTAGCTCTATATAGAGTATTTCACATTGATTCAGAAAGAGGCCTCACATGGGAGAGAAACCACAAAATATATCTTTTATTAATATATTTATTTGTTAACATTCCTTGCCTGATATTGTTCATAATTATTTACAACACTCATTAAATTACTTTACCAAATCCATTGTTTCTATAGCAAAAATGTTGAATGCACTAAGCGTTAAAATATATTTTTATAGTTATTTTTTTCCAATAAGGCTAGGGTTTTGGTCCTATTTATATTACATGTCCATAAAAATTGTATGACATGGTATTATGTTGTAAATTTTTTTTTAGTTAAAAAAAAAAAATCATATAGATTTAAACCTCCAAAGATGGAGAGCAAAGCTATAAGGTTTTTCCAATTAAAATTTACAGCAGACAATGTTGTAAATTTTATACAGTTGTAATGCTTGCTGCAGTTGTACTGAAATGGGAACTATTGATCAGTATGATTTCCCAAGATACATGAAGGAGGAACAAGGTATTGCACAACCAGAAACAAAACTTTAATTTGTAAAGCTTTCTATTAGACTTTACTGCCCTCATTTGGTTCTAGATGCATCTATCTAAACAGGAAAAAAGTCACATTCTCCCCACAGAATTACAATAAACGCAAAAACAAAAAACAGACAACAAAACACACACACACACAGTTAATCAAAAGTAACACTGTATCCTAGTAAAAGCAGTTTTGATATACTATCAAGAGGACTCCATAATTTGATGAAGGGATAATCAATTATCATTTGAAGGAATTTTTTAAAAAGGAAAAAACCTTTAACTTGAAAATGAAAGTAAATCAAGATCTATTAGAATAACACTAGTAAAGCATATACTAACAGGAAGCATTAATAATATATTTACAATATTAGAAGTAGTTTCTAGGAATATGTTGAAGTACTTTATAAATTTTGTAAATATGTTATTAGATTTATAGAATTTAAATTATTGGCATAAAGAAACTGAAAAACTGGTCTGCAAAGATGTGCTAATGAAAATATCACCAGCTCAACGTGAAATCAGATATTTTAAAGTTGTGCTGATCTTACAAATAATATAGAATGGCTTTTTTTTTAAAGATTTTATTTATTTATTTGACAGAGAGAGAAACAGTGAGAGAAG
This sequence comes from Mirounga angustirostris, assembly GCF_029215605.1. Lineage (NCBI taxonomy): Eukaryota > Metazoa > Chordata > Mammalia > Carnivora > Phocidae > Mirounga > Mirounga angustirostris. The sequence goes on along the minus strand of NW_026991723.1, from coordinate 84,565,243 downwards.
GAACACAAGCAGGGGGAGCGGGAGAGGGAGAAGCAGGCTTCCCGCCGAGCAGGGAGCCCGATGCGGGGCTCGATCCCAGGACCCTGGGATCACGACCTGAGCCGAAGGCAGACGCTCAACGACTGAACCACCCAGGCAACCCGAGAATGGCTTTAAGTTATCCAACCAATAAAAGACAGAATTCATGTCCAGAGAGCTTCATGAAGATATGCCAGAATGATAAAATTGAACTGTCTTAATTTAACTTGGTCACTCCATGTTTGATACAGTCTAGCTCACTGATAATAAAAATATCTACTATTTATTAAGTACCAACTTTTTCACCGGCTCTTTTCAAAACACCCTGACATACAGATTATTTTTCATAATAAGAAAACCAACTCTCAAAAAAGTTCAGAAACTAGTCCAAAGTCATAAATGTAATAAATCGCAAAATTGGGAGTTTGTAACCCAAGGCAACATGACACCAAAAAAAAATCTCTTTTCTTTAAACCCAGCCTACCTGTCAATTGTCCCAAATGACAATGATACCAATGCTTAAGTACAAATGAACATGACCATGTAAATGGGAAAAGAAATAACATTTTAGTCTCTTTGAAAAACTGGAGACAACTAAGTTAAAGCTATCTGAATAAGACGCAGCAAACACATTCATTTACTGAAAATTATAAAGGTGTATTTAGATCACCAGGGATGGAGAAATGTTAATTTCTACAATTCATGGTGTTCTCAGTAACAATTTTGTAAGTACAACTTGAAAGATAATTATTTAGGAAGCAGGGGGTTATTGGAAATTTTTTAATATTAAAAATAAATCCATGATTCAAATGGTAGATCTATCTTGATACAAAGCTTGGTAATCTCCAAAGGTTCCTATCACAGTGTCATGTGCATGTGTCTATGTATATAGGAGCTAATTAATGTTCCTTGTTTAAATAAATGCACAGTTTTTCATTTTAATGTTCACTCAACTAATATTGGGCATTAAAGTATCTACTCTCTAAAATATGGTCTAAAAACTTTTTATTTGGGGTGCCTGGGTGCCTCAGTCGGTTAAGCATCTGCCTTCAGCTCAGGTCATGATCCCAGAGTCCTGGGATAGAGCCTTTCGTCGGCCTCCCTGCTCAGCACAGGAGGCTGCTTCTCCCTCCCTCTCTGCCCTTGCTCATGTGTGTGTGCGCTCTCTCTCTCTTGCTCACTCTTTCTCAAATAAATAAAACCTTTTATAAAAATTAAAAATAAATAAAAACTTTTTATCCAGATATTAGTTTAATACTTGTTTTTTAATTGTGATAATTTATACACAATTCAAGAAGCTGGTAAGTGATAAGCATTCATTCACAACCATAAAAAAATTCTTAAAAAAAAAAAAGATACAGATAAACGCAATGATCTCAACTTTAAATGGGGATACTTAGCCCTTTTACCCAGGTGATAATAATTTTTCAACTTCATTTTGACAGTGAAATTTTGTATTACTGAACTTTGTACTTGGATAAATTTGAAGATGGCTTTTCCTTTCTTTTTCCACCTAAAGTCATCCAAAAGTTTGAAATATCAGGGGCCCTTTGTGGCATCCAGGGCTGGGTGTATTCAGTGTATCCTAAATAAGCACAGTTTTCTAGCAGATGGCTAACCTTGTTTTTGTAAAAATGACTGCACAAAAATGTAGTATTTATACTATTTTGGACCCGTCCTCTTGTGACAGTTCCTATAAAAAGATAACATTAGTGTAAAAGTATACTTGGGGAAACTATGTTAAGAACTATGGGCTATATTTTGAGATAAACCAGTAAGACCCTAATTTGTCAACATTATTTGTACCAGTTACTCTTTTCACTTAAAGAAATTCTAAATTCAAGTCAGGAGTGTAATAATTTAAATTCTGAGGTATGGAAAAAGACGATGAAGCACAGTACAAACATGGCCAAGGTCAAGGATGTGACCTCTAGGTGGGCCAGTAAGTCACACACTACACACATCCTAACTCAACAGGACAGTACCGCAAATTGAGAAAAAAGAGAATTTATTTAGACACTGAAAGATATGCGTATCTTCATAAAAGGTTGACCAAAAAAAATAAATAAATAAAAAACAGAACAATCTCCTTGCCTTATACTAACCTAGAGTACTAAGCATGCGCCGAAGGTATTATATGCTAATTAACAAAAACAAAACAAAACACAGTTTGATATTAACATTTACAAATTCCTGAGGCAGGTAATCTGATCACGCAGTTACTAACAAATACAGTGTTTAGAAGCAGAGGAAGTTTCAGAAAAATAACTGGAAAGGGAATACTCTCATGAAAAGTTATAACAACTATGAATGTAACATTTCCTGGAAAAAATTCAAATTTTGTTTCATTTTATGTAACATGTTTCATAACAGCAGAAAAACAATGTGAGAAAATGACCTGAAACAACACCCACCTTCAGTGCTTCCAGATACTGCAAATCAGCCAATAGTTTATTCAAAGACTGAACCCACCTCTCCTTGATGTGCAATGGTACTAAAAAAGTAACACATTCAGCGTTTAGACACTGGAATCTCATTCACACTACAGCGCTTATTCCAAATCTAGTCAGTGATTCCGAAAGCCAAATTGCCCATCTTTAGTACTGATCAGTTATAACATGGAGAATGTAATAATTTAGATAACCTCCCACATTAACAGCTTGAATTAAAACAGGTAGTAAGAGGCAACATTCTATTATAAAAGGGAAAAAAGAAATAAGACAATGGATGTATCTAATAATGGGAAAAGATAACAAAGACCTAGGATTCTAGCATCTGGCACTAAATGAACTTTTTTGTAAACTGAATGGCAGTTTCCAAAACTGCTCCAAGCATCATTCCTTTGCCAAGGCAGTAAACAGCTTTTATCAGCAATAATGATGGCATAATCCCAGCTAAAAAGGAAAGTAACATATGGCAGCAGCCCTCCAAATACCATCCCGACAAAGTAGGGGGCATTTTTATTACAGCGTCCACTTGCAGAAAATCTGCCAGACATCTTTCCCTTTTTTTCTTCTCTTTTTATTTATTTGTTTTTAAACAGGTTATATCATCTTCTCTAAACTGAATATCACATTTGGGAATTTTAAACTAATGATTTCTTTTTCTTACACCCACTCACAGACTTACACAAAGAAACTGCCACATCTAATGATAGCTAATAAAATAAAATGGAGTTGCCTCTTAAAAAATTTTTAAAAATTTTGGAAATCTCTAAACTTTATAAACAAATGCTTTTAATTAAGGGTATTAGTATCTTACATAATGACATATGCACAGTGAGCACCTAAGAAATAATTAATTTCAGAGTATAATAAGATCTCAAGAAATTCAGGTGAAAAAAATAATGCAGACACAAAATATTACTTGGAATAAAGCTGATAAACAATGAACTTCAGGAAACTGCAAAGAAACATGATTTTAATCTTATTTGTTATGTGTTAAAATGTCAGGCTTCATAATATATAGCTCTGACCAAAACAATCACAGCAAAGTATTTTTTAGGCCAACATACTGTTTATCAATAAAAGTATAAGGGAGGATACTTCTATAAAATATCTTCTAATGGCCTGTGAGGTGGACTAATGAATCATAAATCCTACCTTGGTTTTCAATGACAGACTTTCTATTCTCATTGACAAGTCAATGGTTATCTCTTCTACTTAGGCTCTTGATCTTTCTTAATACCTTGGAAATAAAATCTGAGAATGATGAAGATATAATTTTTATTCAGATTTTAAATGTTATAATGAATGGATTGGAAAATTAGTTTACTAATTAACACAGCAATTGTGTCCTATACATTTATTATCTTATTGTACACTTAGCCAAATGCAAACCTTTGTTTACTTCAGGCAAATTTATTAGCTGATGGAGGAATCAATGAAAAAGTAAAAGAACGTTAATATTTTTGACATCTCTACCTATAAATATTTTTTCAGGCTGAAAAATGTATCTAATAGCACCACTCACTGATGTGCACTACAGTTTACCACAGTGTCTATATTTCTGTTGTCAGTTTTACAGTATCTCCCTTCATTAAACCTATCAAGTTTTCCTTTTGATCATGCAACCAAGGCCAGAAGACAGATATCTTCCTGGAACAGAGCAGTCTGCCAAGTCTTTCACAAGACCAGCTTAACCTCCCTATTGATTTTTTCAACACTGCAGCCATTCATTGTTTGTGACATTTGGCTGTCGGCTCTTTAACACCCTTCAACCAAATCAATTTCATATTTTTGTCAATGCTCTGCAAGAGGAAGAGTAAAACTAGGAACAGACTTAGCATGATTTAAAATGTTGATTTTCTCAAACAGTTTTATCTTTAGTTTTTATAAGGCTTATAAACTTAATTCATGTGCTTACTTATACTTCTGCAAAAATCAAGAAGAGAAGCATTATAAATTATAATTTGGGGGGGAGTCCTGGGGAAAAATTATAATTTTTCAGCAGAGTCCTGACCTTATTTTTATTGAATCTTTAGAAATTTCAAATTTTCATAATGCAAATGAATCCTTATATAATCACGTACTACTTGACCTAAACACTACTACATGAAAAGTCATGTTTTCTATGGTTTGAATATTTTTAAAATATGTAATAGATACTATAAAAGAGACAAATACACAACATTATCATTACAGTATTTTCAAAAGGCAAACCATAGCAAAAAAGCACAGTTCAGCATTTTGCTCAATGTTAAGTCTGAACTCTTCAGTGTACCTAGATACTGAGTGTTAAATGCCATGGACTACCTTCAGGCTGCCAATGCAAACACTCCTTTTGACATCACTTAGAACAACATGTGGAAATCAAAGACACATATGTTCAAAATTGTGCCAAATCTCCCATCGTTCAGAAAATTCGGCAGGCTCTCATGGACATAGAGTAAGAAACAATACTCAAAGTTCTAGGCATTTTCACTTTATTTTTTTAGTAAAATTTTAAGTTACAATTTTGTATTAATTACTACTAAGTTGCCTGCTTTTGGTGTTAATTATAAAAAAAAAAGAGAGAGACCGAAATCTTAAAATCACAGTAATTCATCTAAGTATATATTTAAGGACTAAAAAAAAAGTGAGTTAATAACTTGAAAAGCCTGATGCTTCCTTTGGAACCATTATACACTATTTACATATAATACGTAATTCTTCAAAATATACTATAACCTAATAATACCTATAGTTTGTTGGCATATTAATAGATGTTCTAAAAACATCCAAACATAGCTATACTGAAGAGTAAGTAAAAATTAAAAAGTTGCAAAGCAATTTTAAGTGTAAGCATTTATCTAACACATTTAAACCATTAAAAACACAAATTAAGAATCTGACAATTCAAATAGGGTTGATGCAGTCTTTTGCAAAATACAATACATATACCTACTTAGGGTGTTGCCAAAATATAAATAATTACATTTCATCAAATCTAAGGCATCGTCATTTGTAAGACTCACCATGAATTTATGTCCTATTGCATGTAAACAAAAAATTTTTGCCAATTACTGCATGATATGACATCGATTGTTAGAGGCATCATAATTTCAAAAACATTAAAATGGGAGGAGGAAATGAACACCTTAGAACCACTGAAACATGGTAATGCAGAACTGGAATAACACCTACTATTGCTTCTTTATGTGTGCCATTTTAAAATGTGCACGTTAAATATTGTGACATAGCACCTCAAGTCACTTTGAAACATTAGCATGATGACCTTTTGCCTAACAAACTGATTCCCACATTATCCTTTGACTCGCTATATAAAGTACAGCATAATGAATAAAGCACGCATGAGGAAACTGTATCATATCTGCCATATTTGCAAATACATCATTCTGAAAAATTCAACTAAACAACTAAGAATCTAGGGTATTTTCTCCACAGTGATGCTTATGGAAGAATCACTTTGGAATAAGAACTTATGTTTGAATAAGGTTTGCCACTCCTTAGTGATATGATCCTGGGCAAGCTCCTTAACATCTCAGAGACTCTTTTTTCATTGATGAAAATAGAAATAATATCTGCCTCTCAGACCTACTGTGAGAGTTAAATGAGATAAGGTGTGCTGAAATTCTTAATAGAATATCTGGCACACTGTAGGGCGCCTGGGTGGCTCAGTTGGTTAAGCGACTGCCTTCAGCTCAGGTCATGATCCTGGAGTCCCGGGATCGAGTCCCACATCGGGCTCCCTGCTCGGCGGGGAGTCTGCTTCGTCCTCTGACCCTATCCCCTCTCATGTGTTCTCTCTCTCTCATTCTCTCTCTCTCAAGTAAATAAATAAAATCTTTAAAAAAAAAAAAAAAGAATATCTGGCACACTGTAAATGTTCAATAAATGTTTCTTTCCTTTCTTCGCACTATCAAGATTTTGCAAAACCTGCATTAAAACCATACAAAAGCCAATGAACAGTTTGCTCCAGATCAACCTCATATACTTTTAATCTTTTTTTTTTTAAAGCAAGCTCTATGCCAAATGTGGGGCTTGAACTTACCACCCTGAGAACAAGAATTGCATGCTCTACAAAGTCAGCTAGGCACTCCTCTGATAAACATTTCTGGCTCCTCAGAAATCACCGTACATTATCATAGAAGCATATGGCAGCCAGCTGTGTATGAGTGGATCCCCAAGAATGTAATGTTCCATAAGGACAGAAATTTGTTTTGTTCACTGTTACATCTCTAGTATCTACAACAATGCCTCGCACATATTAGGCACTCCATAATGATTCTGTAATGAATTAGGATTTCAAAGAATTTCTAATTTCCAATCCCACACTAAATTTTAACTTAGCAGCAACTCAATGAAGACAATGCAGTAAAAGACGATTTTCTTCTACCTCTTCCATCCGAAAAATTACTGACCCTACCAATGTTAATCTTTTCAGCAATAATTCAACAACAACATTTTAACTAATTCAACAAATATTTATTGAGCATCTATCATCAGAACAGCACAGTGCTGAGTACTGAAGAAAAAAATCCCAAGTAGCATAAGACACAACTGTTGTCTTCTCAGAAAGACAAAATAGTAACATGCATGAAAACAGGTATGATTATGTTTCAAAATGAATCATATAGACAATAATTTTTCTCCTGAAAACTAAAAATTGAAATAATTTAGAACAAGATAAAAAAACAAAATGTGGAAGACTGAAGAGACCACATAAAGAGGTGATTTTTAGGTCAATGACATGCTAATTCAAAGGGACTGATCGCTGTTGAAGAGACAACATGGGATATATAAAATACTCTACCCCATGTGAAGTCCACAGATTCCAAACCAGAGATTATTAGCCCTTGAAAGCAGAGGTAGAAATATTTTACTCAAGGTAACTTACGCAGGGTAAAAGAGCATCAACGAACTAGATGTGAACAATCAACATGTTAGGTCTAGCAATGGCTCTAGGGTCAGCTTATCCTAGCTCATTGAACATATTTACTGATGCTACTCTGTGCCAGGCCCTGTGCAAAGCATCTGGGTGTACAAAGATAACAGGAAACCCACCTATCACAAAAAACTATTAGAGGAGATACCACTTAATTTAGATCACTGTGATTTATTTGTAACTCTGCAATTAAAACCCTTCTACAGGTTAATTCATGGATTGAAAGATGGGATAAGTTAGTCTACTGGAGAAGATCTAGTCCCTAGCTCGTGCTTTGCTCATTTGAACAAATGAAGAAAAAAAGTTAGTGGAAAACGAATAAATGATTTTTGTAGTAAAGTTGAAAAATACAGAAAAGTAGGGGCACCTGGGTGGCTCAGTCATTAAGCATCTGCCTTCGGCTCAGGTCATGATCCCAGGGTTCTGGGATCGAGCCCCGCATCGGGGTCCCTGTTCGGTGGGGAGCCTGCTTCTCCCTCTCCCACTCCCCCTGCTTGTGTTCCCTCTCTCACAGTCTCTCTCTCTGTCAAATAAATAAATAAAATCTTAAAAAAAAATACAGAAAAGTATAATAAAGAAAATGTAAAACCTACTTCTACTACTGAGAGGTAACTATTATTTAATTTAAATATTTGGTGTTTATTTTTTTAGTATTTTTTCTCCCTATATGAACTTGGAAAAAATCCAAGAACACATTATACTACTATTTTATAAACTGCTTTATAAATTTAAATATATCAAACTTTCTCATATTATTAGGTATTCTTCTAAAACATGATGTAAAATTATTAGAATTTGATCACATAATTTAACCATATCACTGTTGGATATTTCAGTTGTTCACAATTTTGTCTAATTAGGAATAATGCTGCAAATAAGACCACTGAGTAATTAAATAGTAGATAACAGGAAAGTTTCTCCTCATGGATGATTCTAACTAACAAATGAAAAAGGAATAACAGAATTAAAATAGCTCTATTATGCAATCCCAAATAAACCAACAGATGTAGGCATTGAGCATCAATAACTAAAAACATCACAAAAAAAAGAAAGAAAAGCAGGCATTGTGTGCTACCTGATATAAGAACATAACACATCTGTAAAGCAATTCTGCAGGGAGAAAAAGAGAAATTAATCCAGGATCTGATTAAGCCTACAGATCCAAAGTCAGCTTGCATGAAATACAAAGAACAGAGGAACATGTTAAACTATACCATGGAGATGCAATCAGCAAAATACAGACTGGGAAATTATAGGACTAACAATCCTGTTTTTTCAGAAGGAAAAACAAACAGGAAAGGAAAAACGGGGGTGGGGGGCGGCAAAAAGGAAATGGAACAGAAGCTTTAAATTTAAAAATACTTAAAAGATACGCCAACGAATTGCAATGAATATACTTTATGTGCACCCTGATTCAAAGAAACCATTTGGATGATGATATTAAAGAATTATTGTTAATATTCTCAATATTTTGGTATAATATGGTGATACCTTTTGTTTTTTTATTAAGAATCCTGATTTCTTAGGGGTACATACTGCAGTAATTACAAGTGAAAAAATATGTCTTGGATTTACCTAAAAAATTTGTGAGGAAGAAAGCTAACAGAGGTGAGAATGGTGCAGGACTGGGCATGAATTGGTCAAGTTTGGTGTTGGCTGTTTTACTGTTCTATCTTTTGTAGTATGGCTCAAAATTCACCGTAGGGCACTGGGTGGCTCAGTCGTTAAGCGCCTGCCTTCGGCTCAGGTCATGGTCCCAGGGTCCTGGGATCGAATCCCACATCGGGCTCCCTGCTTGGCAAGAAGCCTGCTTCTCCCTCTCCCATTCCCCCTGCTTATGTAACTGCTCTCACTATCTCTCTCTCTGTCAAAAAAAAAAAAATTCACCCTAATAAAAATTTAAGAGAGAGAAGAAAGGAGAAAGGGAAGATGTTGCTGGGGTGACCACCTTTGTATGTGTACCTCTATGTATGTTTCTATTTCTCTAGTATTAATTCCTACAAGCAAAATATTTAAGAATAAATCTTTTTAAGGCTTTCAAAATATTTTTCTAAAATGACCTGAAAGTTGTGCTAGTTTATACTCCTACAGCAGCGTGTACAATAGTGTGCATTTCCCTATATGTTCACCAACTTAAACATGTCTGATTCAAATAAACTTAAACACAATTTGGCAATGTCTAGTTTTTTGTTTTTTGTTTTTTTCTTTTTAAAGATTTTATTTATTTATTTGACAGAGACAGAGACAGCGAGAGCAGGAACACAAGCAGGGGGAGTGGGAGAGGGAGAAGCAGGTTTCCCGCTGAGCCGGGAGCCCGATGTGGGACTCGATCCCAGGACCCTGGGATCATGACCTGAGCTGAAGGCAGTCGCTTAACGAACTGAGCCACCCAGGCACCCAATGTCTAGTTTTAATGTGATGTGGACACAAGAGTAGTAATATTTATCTGATAATCTTATACATTACATGGTACTATTGAGTATTTATGACAGTGTTTCTCTGCCATATATATAATCATTTCTACATATGGGAAAATAAAGAAAAATAAATTATGGGTAGGAGGTTCATCATTTTAATTTGGATCCTCAGCCTCCTTCCTCAAATGACAACTTCAACTCACATAAATCTTCTTGAAATTTGAGCAAGAGAAATAAATATTTACTTTTCTTTACAAACTTTACAGAATATATTTAGAAAAAAATTAATTCAGTAAATCAGTTTCATTTTACAGTCAAGGCCTATGGCATGAACACTACAACAAAATATTGTTTGTTACATTTATTTTTTTAATTAAACAGAATACTACATACCATATCTGAATCTATGAAAATTTATTTACTTAAACATTTTTCTTTTAGGATATATTACTTTTATAATTTCCTAGTATTCATTCAGGTTTTCTTAAGTAGTATTGTCTCAAGGTACTAAAACCTAGAAATAGCCAGGCTTAGTGATGGCAAAGCTTCGAATATTATATACTCACATTTTTAAATCAGGGCAGACACCTGAGACAAAAACTGTCC
>NW_026991723.1:84474816-84552316 GCF_029215605.1 Mirounga angustirostris | reverse complement strand
TAGAATGTTCAGTCTCTTATGAGTAAATGAAATTCCCAATGGACAGTCTCAGAACAGTAGAACCAAATAACAAGGAAAACCTTATTAAATTCTTCAACTCGGCTTGTAGATATTCTAGGGAAGTCTATATTCATCAAAGGCAGAAAAAGGAAAAGAAAACATCTTAATATTTTAGGATCAGGAAATCAGGATAAGTCAATCAAGCACCATTAAAAGTGAAAAGGTGACACTTCTTTAATATGAAAGCCAAGGACAGCCTCAGTAAAACTCAGTGCAAAGCTAGAATTGACATTAAAATTGAAGGCTGAATTTTGTACACAAGAAAGACTACTTTTCCCTCTGTAAGCTAAAGATGAAGATTTGGAGCATATTTGAAACAAATTCTAAATGCAAAGCTCACAAGCTCCAATAAAAGTAAACCAAGCAAACAAAAAATCAACAATTAAAAAAGGCCTTTAGAAATCAAACCAATAAAAATGGCCAACTAAGAGGCAAAGCCCACAAAACTGGGCATGAATGAGGCACGGCAGGCAAGCCTTCAAATGGAAGTTGCATGCAAAGGAACTCTAGCAACTAATCCCCATAATCTTGGGTCAATATTGACCTGTTTTACCCTAAACTTCAAGGGCTCAGGTCTAAAAACTGCCTTGTGCAATTCTCTTTAGTCCTCTCCTATCAATGAACACCATTAAGCTAATACTCTCTGCTAAATGCCTTCAAAAAAAAAAAACAAACACATTTTTTTAACCGAAGCTGCTATTAAATGCAAAATGAAAACATTGGGTGTGTAAATTTCTCCTTACTGGAAGACTGAGAAAGACTGAACGGAGAGGGGTGAATTCTTTTATGCATGTAATAGTTCAGAAAACTGATATGATGTCAACATGAATGTGTTTTACAATAAAATTGGGTGTCAGAGCCAGAATGGATTCACTGTCTCTGCAGGCCAGAGCATGGCCACTGTTGCCCAGAATTGAGTAAAGTTGTCAACTGAACTGATGTTTAGCTTCAGTGAGATAGCCTGAAAGAGAAGAGCTAGCACAAGGAAAAACTCAATGAAGCAACTTTTTGCTTTAAAAAAACAGCTTATATTTCTAACCCCATCTTAAGGAGGTCAGTTACTTTACCATCTGCAGGTGGAAGATAAATTGACACTTCATCAAAAAATAAAGATATAAATTAAAGCCTTCAAAATTAGAGCTTGGATACAATATAAGAAAATACATGCTTTCTGAATTATAAATCTCTTATAAAATCATTTCATATTTCAGAGAGAGCACTGTCTTTAAATTCTGCATCTGGATTCTTGTTAACAGTGCATTAAAAACTTCATTAAAACGCAAAGCACTGAGGTCAAACTGTTTCTACCCATTTAAATTGTTCCACACTAAACCAAAGCCAGTTTACTACAGCATTCTTCTAAAATTAACTCCAACACCCAGAACAGTTAAGAAATCAACTTAATCTCCCTTGATTCTGTAACCAAGACAATCAATTCTGCCTACAGTACAGGAAGCAAGCACTGCCCACCCAACAGCATTCTGAACAAAAGCTGGCTGTGCTAGAGGCCCTGCAAGCTCAACACCAAAACAAGTCATACATAGCCATACAACAGTAGTGCTATACTCCAGAGACTTCACTCTTTTTCTTTCTTCTCTGTCACTGGACAAACGGAGGTAAGACAACACTCTGGGGATGAAATAGCAAAGAGGAGGAAAAGCAGAGTGGTTATAAATGTCCTGTTGCAACAGTTACGTACATAAAAATCCAGCCATGCATTTCTCTGGTGCCTACCATATCACAGGTCCAAGGCAAAAAACACAGTACCTAGGGGGTGCTAGATTAACGCAAACAGAAGAATAATACATTTCTCCTATCCCCCAGAAACAAGCATTAGCCAAGTCGGATCTTAAAAACACTGCCACAAAATACTTGAGTTTTCAACAATGAGAACAAATTTAATTATAGTCAGCTAATCATTCAAATGGTTTAGGATCTAAGGCTATGGACTTAGAATTTAGATAGACTTGGGAGCAAGTCCAAGCTCTACTACTTAATATTGAGGTGACCGTGGGCAATTAATTAAACCCTCTAGGTGTTAGTTTCTTCACGTGAAAAACAGGAAAAACCAAACAAATCACTTGATGCATGTAAAGAGCCTATCACAGTCCCTAGTATATATGGTGGGCCGTAATGTTAGTACATAATAATGTAATGATTTCTCAACAGTAATATACTTAGATGCTTCACAGTAATTGGGCTAGCGTGGTCAACAAAAACCAAAAAACTGTGAAGCTCTATGCGGGCAATAACAGTAACAAATTGAACAACTTAAAATCAAACAAGCAAATAATTCCGCAAAGAAGGTACCCTTTTGGGTTTACACTGTTACCTCAACTCCCTTCACAAGGTTTTTTTGTGGCAATTCAATTAGAATGAGATTCAAAAGAAAGAGTAAGGGCAAAGAAATCATCCTGTAATATAAATACTTCCAGTCTTTGTCCTTTACCCAATACATACATAAACATCCCCAAAAGCTATTTAGCATATTTTAAAATTAACATTTTTCAAATAAAAATTTTCTTGATAGAGAAAGATACAGTACACTACTATTATAAAATTATAGTAAATGCACCAATAAGATCAAGGAGTTAGGAAAGAAAAATGGCCAATTCTTCAAAGGAAAGGAGAAAAATTTACTTGGAGGTTTAGCTATCGCTAAGGGATGGAATGTGTGTTAGGAGTCACTAATAAGCCCCTAAAGCATATATAATATAAAAGCTAAGCAGAAAAGGCTAGAAAAAAGATGTTACCTATTGTTACACATTCCCTATAAGAAACAATTGCTAAAAAAACTGATGTGTATGGAGGATAGCATTATTTGCATATGATCAGAAGAACATTATTAAATAATTGCATTGTAAGTGTCATCTAAAACAAAACGGACACATTTCCAGTGCTTTAAAAGAAAACCCCATCCTGGAAAAATTCCTTCTTTATTCCAAAGTTGTTTCCACCTGCAGAAAAATTTCCTGGAAGACACTTTACATACCAGCAATAACAAGTCACAATTATTTATCTTCATTATCTTCTTTACTATTTAAGATAAAAAGCCAAAGGACAGGTCTGTGAACACAAAAAGCGTAAAAACAATCCCTCTGCCAACATCCATATTTACAAAGAGGCATCTGAATGGCCCACTGTCCAAGTGCTCCCTGTAGGCCAGAAATGAGCATCACAAGATTGACAAATAACAGAACATTGTATTGGTCTCTTTTTTTTTTTTTTTAAAGATTTTATTTATTTTTATTTGACACAGAGACAGAGAGCACAAGCAGGGGCAGAGGCAGGCAGAGGGAGAGGGAGAAGAAGACTCCCCGCTGAGGGGGGAGCCCGATGTGGGACTCGATCCCAGGACCACGGGATCATGACCCGAGTTGAAGGCAGCCGCTCAACCAACTGAGCCACCCAGGCGCCCCTGTATTGGTCTCTTAAAGCTTTTGCTTTATACTAAGAATTTTAAGCCAGCAAAATACTTCTAAATGGAGTATAAATGTATTACATGTCAGGAGTTCATTATCTCAATTCCATAAACAGGAAGGTCACTGAAAAGACAATTTTGGAATGTTTAAAAATCATATGCCAACAATATCCCTTTCGCTTACCCTTTCTCCAGTCTTTGATTTCTTATTGTCCACGCAATGTATATACTTGGACATTATACCGTCATCCGAAACTAAACACATCTAAAACATCTTCCCTAACTATCCTATCAGAGTCAGCAGGACTGATATGCTCTCTGGCTTCCAAGCTTTTAATCTCCCCATAAATCTTTGGCTTTTCTCCCTCTGTCTGCTCACGTTAAATCTTGCTAACTTTTATTGTATAAGGAGTTACATCTGTTCATCCAATACTGGAATTTACAACCTAACTACCTGGTAACCAGTGCTTGCCTCTACCCTCAGTCTTTCCATTTATCCTTCATTTCCTAGAATCCTGTTTCTTAAGAATTATTTTCCATTTCATCCTTTGGCAAGGGCAGATAAAGAATTATATGAATAAAATTAGCATTTGTTGAGCATCTATTATATCTCGAGAACTCCTATGTATTTTCTCATTAGCACCTTCAATCTCACTGAAGTTAAATTTGAAGTAGGTTACATGTATTGGGTGAGTGAAAGGCAAAGAGAAAGTATTTTTATTACAAGGTTATTCCTTTATCTTTCCTCTTTCTTTTGAACCTCATTCTAATTCAATTACCACAAAAAAAGACATTAATTTACTCAATTTATAGATTTGTACAAGTGACAGATCTTCTGAATCTGAGTATACTTCTCTTTATATATCATATTGCCTCTTGATTCTTCAAACCTACAACAATGAATAAGATTCACTTGATTCTCACCTCAAAATTACCATTAATAGTAGTAACACACATCTACTAAACACCTACTATGTACAAGACACTTGGCAATACGCTTTCATGCACAATTCCATTCAATCCTCACAACTGGGGCGCCTGGGTGGCTCAGTCGTTAAGTGTCTGCCTTTGGCTCAGGTCATGATTCCAGGGTCCTGGGATCGAGCCCCGCATCGGGCTCCCTGCTCAGCAGGGAGTCTGCTTCTCCCTCTTCCTCTGCCTGCTGCTCTGCCTACTTGTGCTCTCTCTCTCTCATTGTCAAATAAATAAATAAAATCTTAAAAAAAAAAAAAATCCTCACAACTACTCTCTGAGGTTAAGCACTATACTAAACTCCACTTTAGAATTTAAAAATTAACACAGAATGGTTATTAAGTACTTCTTCAGGGCAACCTAGCTGGGAAGCAGTGAAACTGGGCCCCAAGTCTAGGTCTCTGACTCCAAAGCTCATATCCTGAACCATTCTTCTCTCATGAGTGTTAAGCACCACAAAAAATCTCCATCTTACCTTGCTGCCTTCATGTTTTCTTCTACCTTGGCAAAAATTTGTCATCCCTTATATATGACTTCCTTGGAAACTCTAACACTCTCAAAACAAACAAACAAAAAATCCATCTCCTTTCCAACTTCAAAATTCTACTTTATTCTCTTAATCCCATCAAACCTTCTTAGATTAGTACCATACATTTGAAGTCTAGATAATACAGTACCAGCCACCACTCCCGGCCTTTGTTCTCTCCACATATTTTCTGCTTTAGTACAAACAGCTAGTGTTAGATACATTTTGTCACTTGACACCAGCAGAGTCCAATTTAATCTTATGAAGAACAAAAAACATCAAGTTGCAACACGAGCAAACAACGGACTTAATTATATTTACGTAGATAATTTGTTTATATACTAAGAGTGTGATTTGATAGGAGATTTTTCATAATCCTGCAATGTATATCTTCTTACCATTTCCCATTTGTAGCCCAAATCTTCTAGTCTACCAAAATATGTCTGGAGTTTCTGATGATACTAAGGAGCTATAAGCTGAGCACTACAAATCTGGAGGCACTGTGTAACTTAGTACAGCAATTGTTGATATGGATTGCAAAATTTTCTTTAAAATTGTGAGAACAAGAACCTATTGTCCAAAGTGTTCTTGGAAAAAAAGGGAAGAGAAAAGAAGAAAGAAAGGATGGGAAGTCTGTTTTTCCTCAGAGTGCCAAATACACAGCATTAGCTCTGCTATTAGAATGTTTCCATCTACAACTTCAACAGGGCAAGCCCAACCAAGGATTCATCCTTTTTGCTACCTTTTGGAAAATCTTAACAAAACAAACACTATGAATGTTCTTAAGATCTCCACTATTTGGAAAAATAAACCGTAGAATAGATCAAAATGACTCTTTATTAACCTTAATTATACCATCTAGATTCCTTTTAAAGCATATTTTCTTTTTAACATTTTTAATATAAGGTCATTTCATTCAAAATGCAAAAAGTACAACATTTTTAAGTCATTTTCCTGTTCCTGAATGCAAACCCCTGTTCTCCTCCAGAAGCAAATAATGTTACATGTTTCTTATATATGTCTGGAGATAGATAAATAGGTACACACACACATACAAATACACACACACACACACACAAAATAAGCACGTATTTCTATTAATTTTCCTTTATTAGACGTAGATGTATTTAATACATGTACACATTGCTCTGTACCTTAATTTTTTTATTTAACATATTCTAGAAACTGGTCTATATTAGTGCATAACAAGTACATAAAGAACTTAATCATTCTATTTTATGGGTTACAGTATTACAATGAATGGAAGTAACATTATTTATTTAACTAGTCCCCTAACTAATGAACATTTAAATTATTTCCAAACTTATACTATTTTAATGAGTGCTACAATTATCTTTGAATACATATAAGAATAGGCTAAATTCCACGAATTACAATTGCTGGGTCAAAGGATTATGTACTCTTAAAATTTTGATAGATATTGCCAAATTGCCCTCCAAAGGAGGTTATACCAAATTACATTCCAACCAGCAATTTTAAAGATTTTATTTCTTTATTTAGAGAGAGAGGGGTAGAGAGAGCATGAGTGGGGGGAGGGGGAGAGCAAGAGAATCTCAAGCAGACTCCCTGCTAAGCACCCAGCCTCGCAGGATCTCACAACCCCGAGATCATGACCTGAGCTGAAATCAAGAGTCAGAGGCTTAACCAACTGAGCCACCCAGGCACCCCTCCCATTAGCAATTTTTAAAGTGACTGTCTTGACACCCGTCTCCATCACTGTTAACATACTTTTTGATCTCTGCCAATCTGATAGATGAAAAATGGTAGCTTGGCACAGTTTTACTTTGTTTTGACTCTTGAAAGTCAGAATGTAGTGATTAACAGTATTGATTTTGGGGTTCTGCCACTCAGTTGGCTCTGAATTCACTGTGCAACCACGGGCAGCTAACTTAACCTCTGTGCCACGACTTCCTCATAAGTCAAATAGGGGTAATAACACTCCAATTTCAAATGTTCTTGTGAAAATTAGATGAGTTAATACGTACAAGGTGCTTAGACTTGTGTTTGGCACATAATAAACACTTGATAAGTGTTTTTTTTTTTTTCCTTATTTCGAATGAGGTTGGACAATTTTATTTGTATGTTTAAAGAGTTATTTGTATTGGGATACCTGCCTGGCTCAGTTGGTAAAGCATGAGACCCTTGATCTTGGGGTTGTGATTTCAAGCCCCATGCTGGGTATAGAGATTACTGAGAAAAAAAAAAATTTTTTTTAAGTTATTTGTGTTGCCTTTTTTGTTAATTGTCTCTGCATATGTTTTATCTACATTTTATTGGATTAGAATCCAAAATATACAGAACTGTTATCAATCAATAAGAAAAGCCAACCTAATAAAAAAGTAGGCAAAGGATATAAGTTGATGACAGGAAGGTAAAACCAAGTGGTTCATTTTAAGTCCTAGCCACTACCACATCAGTATTATCACTTTAAAAACTTGTGAAAAGGTGACACTTACTGGAGTTTTTGCTTCCCTTGGTTCCCTCTTCGTTACATTTCTGAGTCTTGATTCACATATTTTCTTCTCTCATAGAAACTTTCCCAGACTACTCTTTCTGAAATCTCCTCCTACAATGCTTCATAACATTTATCATGCTCTGAAATTATTTTATTTATTGGATGTCTCTCTGCACTTAATTGTATAGTCTTTGAAGGCTGCATACTTTTTTTTTTTTTTAAGATTTTATTTATTTATTTGAGACAGAGAGAATGAGAGAGAGAGAGAGCACATGAGAGGGGGGAGGGTCAGAGGGAGAAGCAGGCTCCTTGCTGAGCAGGGAGCCTGATGCAGGACTCGAGCCAGGGACTCCAGGATCATGACCTGAGCCGAAGGCAGTCGCTTAACCAACTGAGCCACCCAGGCGCCCTGAAGGCTGCATACTTGTCAGCCATGTTCACTGCTGTATTCCGAGCACCAAGAAGACTCTCTGGCTCAGAGAAAGCAAGCAGTATTTATCTGACTGATAATGCTATTAAAAGTTAAACTAAAATTGGAACCCTCATACAGTGCAGATGGGAATACAAAACGGTGCAGCCACTTTGGAAAACAGTTTGGCAGTTCCTCAAAGGTTAACCATAGAGTTACCACATGATACAGCAATTCCACTCCAGGGTGTATTCCCAAGAATGATGAAAATATATGTCCATACAAAAATTTGTACACAGTGTTCACAGCAGCATTATTCATCATAGCCAAAAAACTAAAACAACCCAAATATCCATCAACTGATAAATGCATAAATAAAATATCCATTCAATGGAAAATTATTCTGCAATAAAAAGAAATGAAATGTTGATACATGCTGCAACATGGAAGAACCTTGAAAACATAATGCTAAGCCAATCATAAAAGACCATATATTATATGACTCCATTGATTTAAAATGTCAAGAATAAGTAAAAATATAGAGACAGAAAGCAGCATAGTAGTTGCCTCGAGCTGGGGGAAGGGGGCAATTAGGAGGAAATGAGTATGGGGCTTCTTAGTCTAGATGGTGATGAAAATGTTCTAAAATTGATTGTTGTGATGGTTGCACAATTCAGTGAATATGCTAAAAAAATGAACTGTCCACTTTAAGTGGGTGAATTGTATGATATGTGAATTATATTTCAAAGGAGCTGTTATTTTTAAAAAGTTAAACTGAACAAAACTGAATTCCGATGCCTGACACACAAGGAATGGAGACATCAGTACTACTTTGCCGAAACTGATAGGTGGAAATGGGAGAAAAAAATGGGGGGAGGAAGGGAAGGGAAAAAAATCTTCTTTTTAAAGTGCTAAAACCATTCTATTGCCTAAAAAGATTATCTCTTCGTAGATAACCCAATTTCATTTTTCTTTTCTTCTCCAAAAATAGAGTCTGATCTAGAACTGTAAAACATTTGCCTTATTTTCTTTTGCCCAAAGCTCTCCTTATAAACCTCATCCGTAGCAAATGTGAAACCAGTTCTCTACACACCACCACGCTGTAGGCCTACACTGCTTCTTGGCATAATGCTGAGACAGGGCAGGACATCAGGAAAAGTGAGTTTTCACTTGTGAGTTATAATACTGATGAGGGGTTCAGGCAGTGGGAAGGACAGCATTCTATTATGCAGCACCATTCTGACACTTCCCTAAGAATTTGGAAGTCATATATATGTTATGGTAGCACACGCTCTAATTCCTTCATCTTTAATAAAGAACCAAAGATGAGACACCATTTAAATATCTTTCTCGACCTTTTAAGCTCGTGTTTTGCAAAATAATTTAAGAATCTCTACAGATAGGGCGCCTGGGTGGCGCAGTCGTTAAGCGTCTGCCTTCGGCTCGGGTCGTGATCCCAGGGTCCTGAAATCGAGCCCCGCGTTGGGCTCCCTGCGAGGCGGGGGGCCTGCTTCTCCCTCTCCCGCTCCCCCTGCTTGTGTTCCCTCTCTCGCTGTCTCTCTCTCTGTCAAATAAATAAACAAAATCTTTAAAAAAAAAAAAATCTCTACAGATATCCCATAATCGGTGCAAATGTTTTATGAGAATTAACCTGAGTATAGACAAGGTTGATTTGTGTCTTGTGCCCCAACCTAAAACTTCTTGGTTGAAAGTACTCTGCAAGCTGCCTGGGAGGGCCATGTTACAAAAAGTTTCTAGAAGGTAAGTACGGTGTACATAGGAAAGGCGCAGCCTTAGGAGCCACATACAGATCAGTTTGAATCCAGCACCACCACTTATTAGCCATGCTACCTTAGGCAAGTTACTTAACTTTGCTATTCCTCAATTTTCTAACCCATAAAATTAGGATAATACAAATTTATGGTGGTATCATGAGGATTCGGCAATAAAATATGGTATTTTTTTCATTATCAGCACATTCTTGGCATTTTGCAGGAACTTAAAATACTTAAATACTAATTTCTTCTCCCTACTTGCTCATTTTCCTAATCATACCTCAATAATTAGTACCCAAGGATAAAGCTCAAAAGAAATCTTTCTTAAACCAGGTTGCATGCAAAAGCACCTCAAAGCAGTATCATACAGTGGTTAAGATTACACAGACCTCGAAATTTCCATAAATGAGAAAACAGCAGTATAGGTAATTTTTTTTTAAATCTCACAAAATTTTGCCATTAGAACCAGAGAGAGCAACCAGGAAAAAGAATAAACCCACCCATGACATCTTCTACAAAAGTAGGTTTCAAGGAATCCCCCTAAATCCTAGAATACAGATAGACATGGCTAAAACACATCCAATAGCAGCAAGTGGGGAGAGCAACAAGAAGTATAAAAGCGGTAGCCACTGAACCCAGAACTCATCAACAAAAAATCACCCCAAAGAGAAAAGGACCAATGTTATGTGGGATCCCACACGAATAAAGCTGAGACCAACTACTGGGACTGGAAGGGGTCCATATAGGCTCCAACTCAGGAGAGGGAACCATTTTAAAAACTAAAGACTAATTAAATGATATAAGTCTATCAATCTGACCTCAGAACACAGCAAGGGACACCTGGCTGGCTTAGTCAGTAGAGATGTGACTCTTGACCTCAGGGCTGTGAATTCAAGCCCCATGTTGAGTGTAGAAATTACTTAAAAAAAATAAAATCTTAAAACACACACAGAGGTCTGTTTGTGAATCCTTAGGGAGATACAATGAAAGGACCTCCCCCAAAAAACTGCAAGAAGACTTTAACTTGATTCAATAAGTCTATTGTTATTTTGAAACCATTACAGATATAATATACGATAGAGAAAATAAGTAATTATGCTACCTTTGCTAGGAATCCAATTTTATCATAAAGGAGATAGAAGATCAAAGAAGTTAAGTAAAACCCCTATAATCTTACACTTGAATTAGAATTATCAATTTGAACTCACTCCCCTCCCCTTTTCCCTAAAAGCAAACAACTTTGTAGCAATAAGTACCCATATTGTGGTATTTATCTATTATTCCTCAATAAAAAGAACCATGACTCTTTGTGGAGAAATGATAGATTCCAGGTCTAACACAAGGAATATACAAGATGAGCCTGGCATATTTTGTTGTGCCAGAAAGTAGAAAGCTATAAAAGCTAGTAATAGAGTCTTGTCAAAAGGACACGGGAGCCATCTAGAAAGGGCTCCCACTGGATAAATGTGGGACAATTTCAGCATCAAAAAGTATAATGCCCATGGCAGATATACCTGTGCTGAGCATAGCAAATGGATAAACTTGTTGAATCACTATGTTGTACACCTGAAACTAATGTAACATTGTGTCAATACCTCAATTAAAAAAAGTACAGTGCCGGCAATTAATTAAAACACACTGAAATACTAAAAACCAAGACTTCATAATAACTACTAAAAAATAAAAAGAAGAAAGAAAGAAAGAACACACCACTGGAAAATACTAAGGCACTACCTCACTACTCTAGAAACTGATAATTAAAGGGAAAGAATTAAGCATTTTATACTGCCTTTCCAGTATGAATTACATTTCAGTATTACCAAGTAGCCTACTATTTACTAATGGAGCAAATAAAGCTCTTCTAAAGAATTCTGGCTAATAGAAGGAATAAAATAATTGGAAATTACCATTCTCAACTCCTAAGAAATTCAATAATTCAAGCACTGATCATCCATGGATGGTAAAACCATTAGGAGAAAAAATGATGAATGAGGAACTTCACAGTGGAAGGATCAGGCTGGCACTACTGGAATCCACTGATCAATCTTAGCATTACAAAAAGTAAGACAAACTTTATGACTGATGTGATACAATATGAATCTAATCAAACTTTTTTTTTAAAGATTTTATTTATTTATTTGAGAGAGAGAGAATGAGAGAGAGCACATGAGAGTGGGGAGGGTCAGAAGGAGAAGCAGACTCCCCGCCGAGCAGGGAGCCCAATGCGGGACTCGATCCAAGGACTCCAGGATCATGACCTGAGCCGAAGGCAGTCACTTAACCAACTGAGCCACCCAGGTGCCCTCTAATCAAACTTTTAGATCTAACTTCCAATCTAGAAGAAATTCAGAGAATAGAGGCATAAATTAAATAATGCCACAAGAAAGTAATCAGCAAAATATAGAATGTGAGGCATTCTACAGGTTATCCATTCTGGCAACAAGTCAGTGGTACTGGAAAAGTATGGTGGTTGTGGTGGGGATTGTCTAGTGTCTAACTATTCTAATTTAAAAGATAGTAAAGGGGTGCCTGGGTGGCTCAGTCGGTTAAGCGACTGCCTTAGGTTTAGGTCGTGATCCCAGGGTCCTGGGATGGAGTCTCACATCGGGCTCCCTGCTCAGCGAGGAGCCTGCTTCTCCCTCTTCCATGCCCCTGCTCACGTTCTCTCTCTCAAAAAAAAAAAAAAAAAGATAGTTAAAAGTCATAACAATCAGGGGCACCTCAATGGCTCAGTCAGTGGAGCTTGTGACTCCTGATCTTGGGTTGTGAGTTCAAGTTCTACATTGGGCATAGAGATTACTTTAAAAAACGAAACAAAATATTTTTTAAAAGAGTCATAGCAATCAAATACAGTAAATGGACAATTCTGGATGCTGATCTAAACAACCCAACTGTAAAAAGACATACGTTAGACAATCGGGAAATCTGAATAGATATTAGATGCTATTAAGAAAGTCTTGTTAATTGAAGACCTTCTTGTTAATTTTGTAAGGTGTAATAGTGGCATTGTGGTTTATGTAAGGAAGAAAATACCTTCTTTAAAAGCAAACTGAAGTATTTAGGGATAAAATAACATGGTGTCTAGAGTTTGCTTTAAAATATTCTAGCAGGAAAAAAGTTGTAGGAGAAGATATGAAACAAGTATAAAACATTGATGGCAATTAAGTCTGGTTGATGGTTATATAAGGGTTCACTGTACTCTCTACCTTCTTATATATTTGGAAATTTTTATAATAAAAAGTAAAACAAACAAAAAACAAGAACAACAAAAAAGTAAAACATAAAAAACAATGAATAAAAAACAATACAACAACAAAAAAAGAACAGTATGAACTCTAGAATCAGCTGCTAGGGGACTGAATCCTAGCTCTATCATTTATTAATTATATGACTTTGGGTGAATCATTTAACTTCTTTAAACATGGTTCACCTTCCTCAAATGGGGGAAATAGTACCCTATTTATTAGGTTTGACTAAGATAATCCATATAAAGTAGACAGAATGTTTCTAGTACATTAAAAAAAAGTCCAGTAAGTGTCAGCCATTGTCATCATTATGATTATGCTATTGTAGAGGATACGGTAGCAAAGACTCCTGAATAGTTCTTTATGTAAAGGGCCAATGTTTATTTTTTGTCAAAATTCATATGTCTTTTTCAAAAGCACAGATAAGGGATAGGTTAAATAGGTCATGGGGATTAAGGAGTGCACTTGTTGTGATGAGCACAGGGTGTTGTATGTAAGCACTGAATCACTAAATTGTACCCCTGAAATGAATATTACACTGTATGTTAATTAATTGGAATTTTAATAAAAACTAAAAAAAAAAACCCACAATAACACAAAAGCACAGATAAATATACAATACCAAACATCATAAATATTTTAATATCATAAATATTTTCCTTTTCTATTATTTAGCTTTTTGAAAATTAATAAATACAAACATGCCAATATCACAAAGGTCTATTGTTTCAAATTTTATACTATTCTTCAGTTAAATTTAAGTGACACAGTGTTATCAATATTTTATCTAAATCCATGGTTGTATTTTTACATTTAAGTTTTCCCTAAAAATGATACATAGTAGAAGATATTTAGCTAATAGCAAATCTAAGCAACATACAAAGCAACCTTTTTTCAACTAATCAACTAAAATAGAAATATTTTCCTTGTTTCTAAACAAAATCAGTTTGGTACTTATAATACATATGCTTTCCATAGTACAAAAAATCCCTTTTGTAAATAAAAAATTATACTGAAGTCTACAGAGCTGAGGCAACTGATAAATTTTTCCTTTCACTTTTAATCAGGCTTCCTGTTGTAAGAGCTCAGCAGACAGTGACGCGAGACACTGCCTCCCAACTTCGGTTCACCTTTGCAGTTCCACAAGGGACACCATGTCAAGATTGTTCAGCTTTTTTGATGAGTGCTGCGTGGGTAACTAATGTGTAAATGCAGATACGTATAGAAAGCAGTTTTGACAGTGATGTATTGCAACTGGTTCCAGATGTCGGTAAGGGATGCTTGGCCAGGCATTTGGGGCTCCACTGCCACAGAACGGTGCCGGGACAAAGCCAATCTTCAAAAGACCGTGGCACTTTAATTCTTCAATTAGAATCTTCTTAAAACAATTACTTTGCTTTTGTTCTTTCAGGAAAACACTGAAATATTTGTACTTTGTTGCTTGTTTTTAAATTTAAGGAAAGGGAGATTGAAATATTGAGCATCCTAACAGTTTGGCTGAAAGGAAAACTTCCAAGCAAAGTGCTGAGATACTCAAAAATAAACATATATTCATGTCATATAATGAGAATATAAACTAATTGCACCAAAACTTGAATATGTACAGAAATTTACTGATTAGCAAAGTAAACATTGAGATTACTCATCTAACAATATTAGGATTCCTCAAAGATTATCAATATTAACATGGTACATGTTAATTGGAAATCATATCAAGTTTATCCCTCTCTTTTTGCTGTCTATAAACTTGACAAGTGTGTATTAGCTAAAGAAAATGTCCCGCAGTTGCCCTGACTTTAAGAACCAAATGATAAATTTTCTAATCATGTATTTCCAGAACAAAATCCTAGAAAAGAAGGACTGACAAGCAGCACGTGAATAAATGAAATTTCTGGTCCATTGGTTAATGAAGTGCAATAAGATGTATACAAAAATTCTAAAAGAGAAATACATTATTACAGTCATGCAATGAATAGCCTTTAACCTTTAAAATTGATAAAGTTGCACCTTCTTCATGAAAAATGTTGTAGCACAGCTCCAACATAAGCATTTGGTCTAATGGGAATTTTTTCAAACAACCTGTCTGTCTCCCTCTTCTTTCAATACCAAACTCCCAGCTCCAATCAAAAATGCTCTCGGGGGATCACCTACAGCTACATTCTCTCCATGTGGTTTTGCTATAAGGCATTTTCTCATTGATCAAGGGAACTGCAGAAAGCATGCATTCTGTTTATCCTAGAACAAAGAAGGTGACTTAGGTATACTCATTTTCAGTATCAAACCAAAGGTTTTGAAATACTTTTAATAGAAATAAGGGCAAACAAATCTGTCAGAATGTTTAGAACTCTGTCCCTTTTGATTTCCTAATGAATTGGATAAATTGGACATTCTAAAAATACATTACAAAAGTTTTAATATGTGAGAGAACCCTTGTGGTCAATAACTTTCTGTTATAAATAAATTGTTTACTATAGCCCGAAGCTGCTATGTTTGGTCTGATATAACTTGGTATGCTAATTGAAAGGTTAAGAGTAGTTTTAAAAACTGACCAATCTTATTTTTCCAGATGGATCATCAAATTTATTTCTAACCTTGCATTTAAATGATCAACCACTAAAATTTTATTACAGGCTTAGACTACATTAAAAAATGGTGCCAGATAGCAGAAAAGCTGTAAAGTATTTATTCCCATCTCCCTCTTTTATAGGGTTCTGTTATGACAAATCTTTATTGTGACATGCATATCAACACGCCACAACTTAAAACAACCTTAATTTTGGTCCTATCCTAAATATGTTGGTTTTGATTCCTAATAAATTATGTTCAACAAATAAAAGCGTTTGGAGCATTTCTACATAAACCATTAATTACTCTGAAATATGGAAAATTTGTCTAGGCAGTACAATTATATATATCAGATCTGGCAGGTCAAAAACAAAATTATTGCCTAGTAAAAATATGGATGCAAAGTATATTTAACTAAATGACTTTTGTGTTTATCTTGTCAATTTACTAATAACTCAAAATAAATCCTTTGGACAACAAATCAGAGCTTCCAAAAAAGCAAAATACCAGTTACTATCCAACAAAAGTCCAAACTTCAAAGCTACTGATATCTATAATCCAACACATAAAGATATAGACGACTGAAGTCCTAAATGAATTTAGTTTCTGATTCTGAAAAATAAGTGTATAATTCTAGAACAAAGGTATGTATTAAATAGTTTTATTGCTGGTGGCAATATAAACTGGTATAACCACTTTGGGAAGCAATTTAGCAACAGCAAGTAAAATTGAATACTCTATAACCCAACATTTCTATGTACAGGTATACACCTCAAAGAAGTTCTTGCATGTGGACAAGAATATGTGTGCAACTCCTGGGTATTTACTCCAAAGACACAGATATAGTGAAAAGAAGGGCCATATGCACCCCAATGTTCATAGCAGCAATGTCCACAATAGCCAAACTGTGGAAAGAGCCGAGATGCCCTTCAACAGATGAATGCATAAAGAAGCTGTGGTCCATATATACAATGGAATATTACTCAGCCATCAGAAAAGATGAATACCCAACTTTTACATCAACATGGACGGGACTGGAGGAGATTATGCTAAGTGAAATAAGTCAAGCAGAGAAAGTCAATTATCATATGGTTTCACTTATTTGTGGAACATAAGGAATAGCATGGAGGACATTAGGAGAAGGAAGGGAAAAATGGGGGGGGGAATTGGAGGGAGAGATGAACCATGAGAGACTATGGACTCTGAGAAACAAACAGGGTTTTAGAGAGGAGGGGGAAGGGGGGATTGGTTAGCCCGGTGATGGGTATTAAGGAGGGCACATACTGCATGGAGCACTGGGTGTTATATGAAAACAATGGATCGTGGATCACCACATCAAAAACCAATGATGTATTGTATGGTGACTAACATAACATAATAAAATTAAAAAAAAAAAAGAATATGTGTGCAAGCATATTTATGGAAATTCAATTCAATTCTGATATGCTATACTGCAACAAATATCCATTTTTCTTTGTCTTTTTTGCTCTCTCAGTTTTAGCATCAGAGGATCAATCCATGATTGTGGTATCACCACGTTTAATCTAGTAGCTTACCTTATTTTAGAATCTAATTTGGGGTCTTTGCTAGAATATCCTGTAGCTCTATTTAATTTTGCATTGGGAGACAAACTTTCTAAATGTTAACTGTGGGTGGCAATTTCAACTAGTTCAATTCTAGCATAGTATCTTGGAATGAGAAAAGCACTGACATTAATATTTAACTAGTTCCAAAAGTTAGAACATTTAATTCTGGGAGAAAACTGCTCAAGTTGAATATAGTGCAGAGATTCTAGCCTAATAAATCCCTTTATTCACCACAATCTTAGCAAATTCTGGGAATGATTCTTACCTAACAGAAACAATTCAAGCGTCCACCAACAATGAAATGTATATGAAGTTTATTTGCATAATGGAATACTACAAAGCAGTTAAAATGAATGAAACTGATCCACAGGTATCAAACTGCATATGCTCAGAAAACAATGGTGAGCGAAAAGAACAAGATAGAAAACAATATATACATTATATATATTCAATATACATATGTACACACACATATATAATTTATACATATAATACCCACTATATATAATTTATATCAATGTTAAAAATACTATGTATTATTTATGAACACATACTAATAAGTTTTTTAATGCAAAAGAGGAGCATATGCACCAACTGTAAGATAAACACTGCTTTGTGTAGGTAGGTAAGTTAGTGTGGGCTGAAAGTATGGGAAATCTTCAACAATATATAACTGGGTTTATTTCTTATTAAATATATTTTTTTAAAGATTTTATTTATTTGACAGAGAGAGACACAGCGAGAGAGGGAACAAAAGCAGAGGGAGTGGGAGAAGCAGGCTTCCTGCCGAGCAGGGAGCCCGATGTGGGGCTCGATCCCAGGACCCTGGGATCATGACCTGAGCCGAAGGCAGACGCTTAATGACTGAGCCACCCAGGCGCCCCTATTTCTTATTAAATATTTAAAGCAGATATGCCAAAATGCTAACATTTATTAAATTTAGCAGAAGGGAATATGGATGGTTCTGTGCTTGAAATATTTCATAATTAAAAATTAAAATATAAAAATTGCATATACCCTACATGACCCTTTACTTCAGAATTTCTACCAATACCTCATTCACATGCATTCATTTATACACTGCATAATTTTGTTAGGTTAAAAATTGTGCCCATAATTGAAGGACAGAGCAATCTATTCTTCCCAATAAGGTCTTCACACAATAAGTTGAACTGTCTAAATACTTAGCACTGATATTACCATTATTATGTTTTTGTAGCATTTATAATCATAGATATATTTTCAAAGGAAAGATTCCCTTAATCACCAATGACCCTACATTAATCGGTGAATACTCCAGACAAGCTAGAGTCACCAGGCACTTATGATATCTGATTTTCAATCCTGTCTCAAATTTCACATAAAAACATTTTGAGGAAAGAGGAAGGTTACTCCTATCATTCATGACAAATAATTAAGATATGAGAACAATAAATAAATTATTTGGATTTCAAGTAAGGAAGCTTTTTGTTTTCTTTCTTTCTCTCAAATAAAGAATCTTACATATGAAAGATATGAGCCAGGAAATTTTCAGTTAGGTAAGAATCATTCCCAGAATTTGCTAAGATTGTGGTGAATAAAGGGATTTATTAGGCTAGAATCTCTGCACTATATTCAACTTGAGCAGTTTTCTCCCAGAATTAAGTGTTCTAACTTTTGGAACTAGTTAAATATTAATGTCAATGCTTTTCTCATTCCAAGATACTATGCTAGAATTGAACTAGTTGAAATTGCCACCCACAGTTAACATTTAGAAAGTTTGTCTCCCAATGCAAAATTAAATAGAGCTACAGGATATTCTAGCAAAGACCCCAAATTAGATTCTAAAATAAGGTAAGCTACTAGATTAAACGTGGTGATACCACAATCATGGATTGATCCTCTGATGCTAAAACTGAGAGAGCAAAAAAGACAAAGAAAAATGGATATTTGTTGCAGTACAGCATATCAGAAGTAAACAGCTACGTTTACTTGTAAAATGAGAATTCTTACTAAATCAGAGGTTTTCAAAGTGTGGCCCAGGGACCCTGGGACCCCTAAGGCACCCTCAGAGGTCGGGCAAGGTCAAAACTATTTTCATAATATTACTAAGATGTTGTTTCCCTTTTATATGCTTACTTGCCCATGAGTATACAACGAAGCTTACAAGGGGCTTCGTGAAGTGTGTAAGATCACAACAGACTGAATGCAGAGCAGATATAAGAACCCAACTGTTGAAGCTAGACATTAAGAGATCTGTAAAAATTACAATAGCACTCTTCTAATTTTTTCTTTTGGAAACTACAAGTTGTTTTTCATTTTTAAAATGTTATTTATCTCTAAATACAATCAGTTTATTATTGCTACTTTACAGTAAACTAATGCTTAGAAGTTTCTAATATAGTAAATATTGAGATATATTAATCCACATAAGCAAAAGATCTCTACAGTTCTCAGTAATTCTGTGTAGCATGGAAAGGGGTCCTGAAAACATAAAGTCTGGGAACCAATGACCTACATCAGAGTTGATATGAAGATTAAATGAACTAATACATGTAAAGCACTTTTCATAAGGCCTGGCAAATAGCAAGTTCTTAATAAATGGTACCGAGTGCTGTTATATTACAACAGCTGGAGCTACAGAAAGAAAATTTGAGACCAGGGATTCTTGGAAATTTAATTTTCTCCCTTTCTCTAGAAAGGGAGAGGATTAAAAAGTAAAAGTAAAAATGTTTAGTCAAATTTAACTCATCATATAGATTCGAATTTAAATTCTGTCACAATAGGTCTATATATTATCTTTTGAGACCTTGTAAATATTCTTACAAATGAGGAAGGCCTGATTCACTAGACCTAAAATTTACTTTAGAGACTACCACAGAGTTCTCTTTTCCTTTGAGCACTAGGAAAACAACAACAAGAAGCCTATGTGTCCTGTGCCAAGCACAAATTAATTAGGATATTTCATTCTCATGAAATTAAAGGCATACCTTCCTTGCAAATACAGGATCAATACAGGAACATAGGATGACAGAAATGGAGGGCCCTGGAAGAAGGTTCAGTTCAAGGTCTCTGATTATAGGCATATCTAGCACATTTCCAAAAGAAACCAATAGATAGAGTCTCACAAACGGAGCAGTTCTTTTTCACACTTAGGATCAAGTAGCTCTTCCCACAAAGTCAATCAAAATCTTTACTGCTTTCATTTTAAGGTCACCTCCTTATGTTTCATCTTTTGTTAATAAAGATAAAATTAAGTATAAAGTACAAAGGAAAAATAATAGTGGTAATAGTAAATATACATTTTAAAGAAAAAATAATAATATACAGAAATCAAATACTTGGCATTGATCATATAAAAATCCTTCAACCCTTTTTAGCCTTCTTTTCTCTGATTATAATACCTCCCAAATCTCTTAACTTTCCCCCACTGGATCTATAGTTCATTCTCTTACCATTCCTTTCTATTTCTAAACTCCAAAATTAAAATGTACTGGATCCTTTTGAATTTTTCTTAAAAAGCAAAATGATCAAAGTAGCTACCACAGAAATTCAGAGGCACTAATAGACTAATTATAATTAGCCTTCTAAAACTATCTTAGGAACCATGTGGCATATAAAATTGTCCCTAAACCTAACATAGAAAACATTCTTTAAAACTATCACCAAAAAAATATGATCTCTCCTCTTAAAAAAGAGCAGTATTAACATTATGTAGGTTAAGTTCAGTCTTTTTGAAACTATCTTTGCAACTTAAAATCCACATTAAGATAAAAGAAATGAACAGCGTTAACACACAGAGGTGCATAAAGTCCACTTTCTGAGTAACACAGACAAGTGAATAAAAATAAATACAGAGTCATGACAACTTTTTAAATAATGTGTATATTTTTATATACTACAGTGACTGGGGTAAATTTGAAAATATTAATAATCAGCAGTGATGATAGACACTTACAGAGGGAACCAGGGAGTGTTCACTTCCCTCCACTTTCCCACAACTGTATTTCTGAATTTTTTTTTTTTTAAGATTTTATTTATTTATTTGACAGAGACACAGCGAGAGAGGGAACACAAGCAGGGGGAGGGAGAGAGGGAGAAGCAGGCTCTCCACTGAGCAGGGAGCCCGATGTGGGGCTTGATCCCAGAACCCTGGGATCATGACCTGAGCCGAAGGCAGACGCTTAACGACTGAGCCACCCAGGCGTCCCTGTATTTCTGAATTTCAAACATCATAGTGGCTTCACAAAATATGGCTGTATTATGAACCTTCACATGCAAGATACATACTTGCTAAATGGGTTTGCCCATAGGCAGTGAGACTTAGTGAATGGTAACAGTTACTAACAAATAAAAATTCATTTTTAGCTACTTAGCAAAAAACAAAAAAACCCACAAGTATATACAAAGTATATACAAATACACAAAGTACACCCAAATAATACAACTGCTGAGACAGTTTATCTATAAAATCCCCAAATTTAACTACTCATTAATATGAATTTCGTAAGTATTTAGTACTGAATTAAGGTTGAGAATGTCACAATGTATTATGTGAAATTTTACGTAATAATCCAATACAATCAGCTACAACACTGAGATGATACCCTATATAAATGTACGGGGAAACATTAATGAAATATATACATTTATTAGATTATACAGACTTTCTTTTACTATGGTCAAATTATAATCCAAGTTAAAACCAAACACAGTTTCATTTTAAAAACTTTTCTGAACTAAAAATTTTTGTTTATAAAAATAATGTCACCTGTTAAATCTGAATATAAAGCATGCTCAGGGAAATATCAAGTTTCAACATTAAGAACTTCATACGTTTTAGCGTTTTGAATGAGGCACTATTCACCTTCAGTAAAAGTTTTATTATTTACGAAGAAAAACCATATCTACATAAGAAATGTTTTTAAACTCTAAAGAAGAACACGCCCCCCCCCCAAAGAGTACCTCCTTCAAAAATAATTTTAAGTGATTAGTAAAGAACTTTCCCAGATCTTCTGTACAATAAACCTAAAGGAAAAACACTGTTAAGGCTACCTGTAAGAGCACCTTATACCTTATACTACCACTAACCGGACGATAGGATAAAGTCCATTTTTTTAAAGCCACACAGTGTATACACTGAGGTTAAAAATATTTAAACAAAATTTTCCTAACAAATGAAAAATATATTAGGTTTGCAAGCATGGTAGTTTCCTGCCACTGTTTACAACCCACCTTTAAATATTAAACTTTGATTTTACTTATTTAGGAAAAAATTACATAATTCTTCATAGCACAATTTAAAAATAACTCCACTATTAATGCAGGCCCTTTATTTAATCACAGGCTAATTTACTCCTGACAGAAAGTAAATTCCACTATTTTCTGTGAGGCTTTATGAAATTGCCATCATTTTTAATTAATTCTTAATTAAAATATATTACACCACAGCTTCTACCCATCTCTCTTGATATTCTAACATAATCAATTCAAGACCATTTACATATCATTAATTAAAAGCCTTCCTTTCTCATCCTTAAAATCATAATGAGGCTCTATTTCTCATTAGCAGCCTTTAAGGGATAAAATAACAATAGAGTCAAGAATGAATGGTAATTTAAAAAATAATAATAATCTATGCCTTTAAAAATTAGATAGTGGACAGTGTGATTTTCAGGCTTTCTCAACTTTTGGGGAATGCCTGAAATCTTTCTCTCTGTTTTTCAACAACACTGAGCAACAATTGGCTATAATTTGAAACTAATCTTCAAAAGAGATAAAAATTAATTAAATAAGAAATAGCATCTTTGAAACCAGGGAAAACCAAATAGATTTCTATATCTGGACAATGACAAGTCTTACCATGAATGCTACAAACAAGTTAGTTACTATAAAAGAGTGAAAAGAAGACAATTAACATTACCTTGTCTTCATTTCCATTTTTTAAAATTGCCCTCTATTTTCAGAAATGTAACTTAAACCCTCTTTAAGAACCTTCCTTTTAAAAGGATTCTTTCTTCCAATTAAAAGCCCATTGTTAACATCTCTTAAATCTTAAGATGTAATTAGAAAAACATAATTGAAATTTCTATCTCTATGCATTTCTTACTAGTTTACCGCTGTCAGAATGAAGTATCTGTAGTTACATGAAGAACTGAAAGAGAAGCTAGTAAGAAGTTCTATAATTAAACTCCAGAGCTATGATATGTTTTACACATTCTTAAATGAGCTGTGATATATGCTGGTACTATAAAAAGTTATCATTTATTGGTAATGAAAGGTAAAAATTAACCACCTATTCCATGATTTTACCTCTTCTAGAGGCTTTAAAGCCAAATACAGCTTGAGAGAAGATTTATAGTAACTCATGACTTATAACCCACTGTTTTCAATATTTTGGCTGTAACTTAAAAAATTAATACAACCTCAAGTACGATTACTTTTATGATTAGTATAAAATAAAATTTCATTGCATTTCTTCTGCTTTGAGCAACTGCAATGGTATTGCCTTGTGCAATACAACCAGAAAAAAAAAAAAGACTGACTTAAACCTTAATTTGTTACATTTTTCTGAGTTTATTATTTATAATTATATTTCAAGGCCAAACTACGAACACAAGTGGGAACCAAGTAAGTATCAAAATGTGACCAAAAAAATAATACCACATAATAGAGGCAAAGTAAAACCAGACTCATGTCTTGGAAATTTTATGCAGTCTTATTGTCACCAGCATTAACTATATCTAGGTGCTTCATATCAGGCAAATCAGATTTATATCACTGTCTTCTGTCAAATGCAGGTGCTCCACCACAACTTGTCAAGACAGCCTGTCTGAATCTTCACACGTCAGACAGAATCACAGCACTTGGTGTTTTGGTCTGTTGACAGCAATTTATTTTGATGTGTTGTCACAACATGGAATTCTTCAATGCTCTGCACCATGGTGCCAATAAGTCCCACTCTACTTTTTCCTACTGCCAGATGCTACAGGTTTAGTAAGGGAGGGGGAAAAGTTTTGCCTTACTTTTAAAAACCCCTTTATTAAAGGTCTAAGTAGTTAATTTGAAAGTAGAGAAGAGTGCTAAGCAGAAAAAGCATCTCAAGACATTCCTTAAACCCAGCAATCCAACATCCTGTTTAACAACACAGCCAAATAATCTGGGTGAAGCAAAGCCAACCAGCCTGGCAGGAACAACCAGGGATTCTAAAAATCCTGCAAGTCAAAAATCAGAGTCATACATCCGGAGACTACACAATAGCTTGGGCCGCACATCCAGTGTGGTTGATTGTTTTCTCTGCTCTTTCACAGGGCTCGTTTCAATCCCACAGTAAAAACCTCAACTGAGTACGGTGCAAACATTTATTATGTACCTATGTGTAAAGCCTGGCACTAGGGGATACAAGAGAATGAGATGATGAATGGGAAGAGATTTCTTCTGGGTTTTTTAAAATATATTTTCCAGAAATCTATACAAATTCTACATTACTTGTCCAAGAATGCAAAATACAACTTACGCAGGAAATAATAATTTAAAAAAACAGTTAATGAAATGTAGCAGAAAATAATAGTCACAAAAAAGCTCAGAAGTTTTAAACTTCATAATCCTTTCCTATTTTATATTTTAACTTTTCAAATTAAAAGCTTTTATCTGAAATCAATTTAAAAATAGTACAGGATTATACTAGATATACATGTTTCCATTTATGCATAAAGATTTGTCAATATCTACATCTAAACCCTTTTCTTATAATCAGGGAAGATAATCCATAGTATTTGAATGTTTCCTATTTCCACATATTTCAAATTCTTCTATTATAGCTAGAATCAAAAACTTCAACTAAAAAATAAAGATCAACATTTTCTTGAAAAATTAAAAAGCAAAACATTAGCTTTCGATTTGGAATTATATAGTGGAAAATTCAAGATTAAAGAAAGTGTTTGTCAAATTGATAACATTTTAAACAAGCTAGTATATGCAATGGACCCAAATAATAAAATTCCTCTTTGAAAAAAGGTGAACCACAAGTATAAGCATGACTTAAAAAAAACAAGTATGGCTATATAATAACAAATAAGTAACACTCATGTGCAAACTTTATAACTCTAAGAAATATTTTATAAGTAGGGACTCTGGTACTATTTATCATCTACAGCTAGGACACACTATAGTCAAAAGACCTTATCTCCATGGAACTCCATTATAATTTTTTTTTAATCCAACAATACTAGTATCTTCCTTGTAAGGTAAGTGGGCAGTAGAGTAAATGGTCTCTTTTTTAAGATTTTGTTCATTTATTTGAGAGAGAGAGCACACGTGTACACGAGCTGTGGGGAGGCAGAGGGAGAAGCAAATTCCCTGCTGAGCAGGCAGCACAACCCAGGGAACACAACCCGGGGCTCGATCCCAGGACCCTGAGATCATGACCCTAACCAAAGGCAGACGCTTAACGACTGAGCCACCCAGGCACCCCGAGTAAATAGTACTTTTTAAACTCCGTATAACAAAATAAATAAATAAGACAAAAGCTATTACTGAGAGTCAGAATCACAGCTGAACAAAGACTCTCAGACTTACAATGGTTCCATTAAATTATATTCTATGAATTCTTAAATTAGATAAGTCTAGTACTACGGCTGCCTTTTGGCACAACTCTAGAAGGCACCATTCACAGAGTACTTTATAAATGGTGCAACCCAGAGTTGTACAACTCAATAAACCTGACTCTAAAGATAGCCTCAATGAAGTTACTCTGTGTGTGTATGTGTGTGTGTTCCTTCCAGAAAAAAAAGAGGTCTATCTATGGCACAAACCTTAGTCTATTCTATAAGAAGGTCACATTATCACATCAATCACAAGTATCCTCTAGCCCACCTCCAAAGTCTCTGGGAAAATAAAGCTTTGAATAGTGTTGGAATATGGGACACAAATACTCCTGATAAAGATCTGTTGCAGGTTGATTTTTACCTAAGTAAATAAGTATGACAAGTAAACAATAAATGTGTATGATACAATATGTGCTATATCCAGAATGCATGTCTAAAGTACCTTAAAGAAACCAATCACACTGACACAGCCAAACTACCTATATGTAGACTCTATAGGTTGGCACTAATAATACCAGCCAACACAGAACAATTCTTCACTCTGGTTTCCTGACTGATTTTGGAAAGAATGGAAAGCTAAGTGGAAAATGTTGTTTAAAAAAATAGCTTGTTTCTCATTTAACAAACAGCTACACATGAACAGGTATATTAACCCGCAGAAAAATGAAACCACATAAGAACCCTGGCTTTTTTTCCAAAAATAGCCAAAAAAGCCCAACCAATTGTTAATCTAAAAAATGAGACATTACAAGAAGACAGAGAATAAAAGAGCTAGTAAAGAGAGCGGAGATTCTATTTCAAAGATGATAACGCACAAAGACCATGGAGGGCGGAAAGAGGCGGAGAGAGAGAGGAAAGACTAAAATAGGGCTAAATAGATTATGTAAAAGCACTTTGAACAGTATAAAAGTACCATAACAATATTCAAGAACAACTTAAGATAACTGAAAAGCCACCTATTACTTTTAGATCCTCTGGTTCAAGATAGTCGACTGAGTACATGTGTTTCAATCTCCCCTCTTCCCTTCCAAATTCCCATTGATAGAACAGCAAAGGGTATAAATCCCTGAGAAGGTAGGAGGGGCTGCAGAAGACCAGGTTTTGATAAATTTCTGGAAGACAGATAGCAAATGAGACTACACTGAGAAATACACCATAGTGGAGAAAACCCAAATTAAATAATGAGAAAGAGTGCAGTGGAAGTAGGAGTCCATTTTCCCAGCAAAGACTGGGAGATGCCCAAAGCTTGGAGAGAGAGCAGCAATGGGAGATGGGGCAGTAAATTAAAAGGTGTGGGTAACATCTGGGCCATTTGGTCCCTCCCCAGTTTCCATACACATACTCAGCCATTGCAAAGAACATCATTTGTCCCTGGGATAAAGCCAGACAACTGTTCTCCAAAGATTAAAATGTAAAATTAGAAGTATAACAGAGGAGTGGATACTAACTTCCTCATCTTACATAATGAAAGTCAAGAAATACAACCTGATGTTGATGGAATCCAAGTTAGAGAATAGATTATTCACGGTGGAAAAATAACCCGTAGCAGAACTAAAAATAATACTGTAACTTATAAAACTGGAGAGTAAGAGAGGAAAGGAGATAGGAGATAGTATAAATAAACCAAATAGTTCACCATGAAAAAAACTACATAGTTTTGGGCGCCTGGGTGGCTCAGTTGGTTAAGCGACTGCCTTCGGCTCAGGTCATGATCCTGGAGTCCCAGGATCGAGTCCCGCATCGGGCTCCCTGCTCGGCAGGGAGTCTGCTTCTCCCTCTGACCCTCCCCCCTTCCCTCTCATGCTCTCTCTCTCTCATTCTCTCTCTCAAATAAATAAATAAAATCTTTAAAAAAAAAAACTACATAGTTTTAAAATAAAATTTAAATTTCGGGTGGGTAACTAGCAGAAAAATTAAAAACAGAAAGATGAAATATGCTCTCTGAAGAGTGAGACTATGGGAAGGATAGAGAAGAGGCTACACAACTTTTTCAACTGTGAAAGGGAAATACTTTTATATAAAAATTATCTGCTAACTACTTGAAAAAGATTCTTTTGAAAATGGATTGACCCAGAAAGTTAGCCTGGGGGACATAAAATCTGGCTACCTACAACCTTTAGAAAAAAAATAGACATAATTCTTCAGATCTTGAGGAAAAATTATCTTCCTAAGCACACAAGTAAGGAAAAAGGAATGGAACTGAGAAATAAGAATGATTTTATCTTTCAGCATTCTGATAAAAGATGAGTCAGAAACGAGGGGCTGTAATTCCCTAATCCTTCAGGCTGAAGAATGGCAATTGGGAATAGTGTTTTCAACCTCAAATTCCTATTCTGGAAGTTAATCGGCTTGAATGGTGGATGGCTTAATTATATAAGGACCACATTAATGTCTCAGAGGAGGGAGAGTGATCTGATAGGAGGTTTTAATTTGAAACACTCTTCATAAAATTAAAAATGAATGCCAAACAGACTATAATCTGTGCCTCTGTGGAGAAGTAAAGTCCAATATAGCTATAAGAATACTAGTGTGATCAATTGGGCTTTAAGGTCAAATTGATCCACTACTAGTCAATAATCATGAATATTATTCATTGGGCACTCAAAGAGTAGTCTCCATTTCTGTTTCAGCTGGTAGGTCTTTCTATAGGTTATTTTCAGGCAATTAGAAGGAGTGCCTATATTTGTGAAAGAACATTTTCAGACTATTCATGTCCTCTGAAATTACTCTATAGGACTAAAAATCCTGGGAGCCAAGTGTATCTAGGTTACAGCACTACTCTTAAATAGAACAGTGCAGTTTGGGAAAATTTGGATCTATTCTCTTCTGTTCTAGAGTTTTACTAGCAGTTTAGCATTCAAAAAAAAGTGACAGACCAAATTGGCAAGTTCAAATCTATATAAAGTTAAAAGCTAACAAGGGCAATAGCTCTTTCTAAAGTATATAGAAGTACAATAACAGCAAGGTCAAACATGAAAGTGTCCACCTTTGGGGGACAAATTCTATCTGCTAATTTTGATCCTTTCATGGCTTTCTAGGATCCAGGACCACTACTGACAGGTATGTTTGCCTTAGTTGTCAGGCTCCACAGCAGTGCTGTCCAGAAGAATGATAATGCGATCCATACAGGTCATTTTAAATTTCTAGTAGTGAAGTTTGAAAAAGTGAAAAGAAACAGATAAAATAAATCTTAATAACATATAAATTCAATATATCCAAATATTACCATTTCAACATGTAGTCAATATTTTAAAACTATTCATGAGATATTTTACACTGTTTTCAGTCTTTGAAACTTGGTGTGTATTTTACACTCACAGCTCACCTCAATTCAAACAAGCCACATTTTAAGTCCTCAATCACCACAAGTGGCTAGTGGCTGAAACACTCTCATTTGAAAAGTTCTCCTTTCAATTGACAGGCATGACTTAATGTCAGTTCCCAAGTCAACTGTAGTTTCCTAATATCATACAGGAACAAGCAGGAGTCCTCTTAGTTGTGATATAAGAGGCCTGACCTCTATTGAAAGAACCAATTGGATTGATGAAATGAACACACTTGCTTGCCTCCACTCCTAACTGAAATCCTACCACAGGGACAATAAAAAGGGAGGGGGAGCACACAAATCTCCAAGAACAAAGAGCATGAGAACAGACAAGAAAGAGCCCCACTCTGTTCCCAGAACATCAGCAGCCAGACCTACAGACCACCCCCACCTTCTTCTCTTCCTTTCCAACTAGGAAATTCGCGCAAATCTCTCAGCGGAACTGACCGACCTAAGAGACACAGATCTGACAGCTGGATGTCCACACATTGAACCCATCACCCTATAGTGAAGACTACCAAAACCAAGAAGCTCCACTCGCACACAGTCAGTTTTCAATCAGCTTTTAA
This sequence comes from Mirounga angustirostris, assembly GCF_029215605.1. Taxonomy (NCBI): domain Eukaryota; kingdom Metazoa; phylum Chordata; class Mammalia; order Carnivora; family Phocidae; genus Mirounga; species Mirounga angustirostris. Next base: position 84,522,802 of record NW_026991723.1, on the reverse strand, counting down.
GTGCCTGGAAGCTTATTCTTCCATTCTCAAGCCTTTACTGAGAGCCTATGTGCCAGGTACTATTCTAAGCACTGGGGATACAGTAATGAAAAAAAACAAAGTCCCTCTCTCAAGGAGCTTACATTCTAAAAAAGAATATAGAAGAGAAGTAGAAATAAAGCAGGAATGGAGGATAGAGTGTAATGGGTAGAGGGAAGGAGGAATGTTGTTTTAACTCAGAAAGTCAGGGAGAGTGTCTCTGATGAGGATAGCTTCTAGCAAAGGCCAGAAGGGAGGGTGGGAACCACACAGATAATCTGGGCAAAGAGCGTTCCAGGCAGAGAAGAGCCAGTATAAAACCCCTGAAAGAAGAGTACATTTGGCCTACTGGAGGAACACAAAGAGGCCAGTTCAGCTGGAGCAAAATGAGTGGCAGAGAGTGATGGGGGACAGTATCAGAGAGGCTGAAGTAGGCCACAGCACACAGGCCTTGAAGACTCTAGTTATGGACTAAATTTTTATTTCAGGTAAAATGGTAAGCCATGAGAGGAAGAGTGATATTATCTGATTTATGTTTTGAAAGAATCACTTTGCCAGTTGTGTGAAGAAATGACTGTAGGGCAGCCTGGATGGAAGCAGAGAGATCAGCTGGAAGGCCACTGGAGTGGTCCAAGCAAGACATAAAGGTTGCTTGACAAAAGGAGGAAGAAGTGAGTAGGAGTGAGAGTTGGGTTATGCTTTTGTTTTTGCTTTTAATAATTTCAAACTTATAAAAAGGTAGTAAACGAAGGATAGTACAAAGAGCACTCATACATCCATTACCAGATTCAGCTATTTACCTATTATCAACACTTTACTCCTCTCTATCAAGTTTGTGCATGCATGCATGCATGCACGGACAGACAGACAGACACACACACACTTTTACATACACAAAATTTCTTTTTTTAACCACTTGAGGGGAAGTTACATATATCATGGTCCTTTTCCCCTAAACACTTCAGTATATCCTAAAAAGGCAATATTCTCTTACATAATCACAGTAATCAACTTCAGTAAACTTAACATGATATAATACTTTTATCTAATCTACTGTTTATACTCCAATTTTGTCAGTTGACCCAATCATGTCCTAGCATTTTATCCCCTCCATCTCAGGATCCACTCTAGGATTGGATGCTGCATTTAGCTGCCAATCTTTTTAGGCTCCTTTAATCTGGAACATTTCTAGAACATCTATGACACTGACATTTTTGAAGAATAAAGTCCTCTCCCCCCATTCTAAAATTAGAATGTTTCTCATTTAGGGTTTGTCTGACATTTCCCCATGATTAGATTATGTATTCTCAGGGAGGCACAGGTGATGTTGAAATTTTCTCAGGCTATTACATTTTCCCTTACTGATGCTGTTAATTTGATCACCTGGTCAAGGTACTGTCTAATTTCTACGCTGTGCTACTAACGTTACTTTTTTCCCTTGTCACTCAATCTCTGGGGAGACACTTTAAGACCACACAAATATTCTACTCTTAAACAAAATTTCCCCCTATATTAAAATTTGTTGATGATTCTTGCCTGATCCAATCTTAACTATAAATATTATGCAAAGATGATTTTCCAACTCTAGCAGTCTTTCCACACTTACCAGTGGGTCTCTGCATTTGACTGTTAAGGGCTCTCCCTCTTCACCCATTTATTTATCTGTCCCTGATCAGTATGAATTCATGAATTCTTATTTTTTCCAATGGTTTATAATTCATTTCTGTATTTAACTATTTTGGAGTTCAAACTGTCCCAGATTTGGCAAGTGGAAACTCTTCAAACTGGCTATGTCCTTGTGACATGTCCCATCACCTTTTTCAGCACTTCCATACATCGTGCCATAACAAGATACTCCAGGATCATCTTATACCTACCCTGCCCCAGCCCTAGAATCATCCAGTTCTCCAAGGTGCTTGGTTTTTAGTAGGAAATGGTATTAGAGACTAAGACCTGGGTACTAGTTGTGCACATTGCTACTGGGATGTCTTTGCTTCTTGACCTTTCAGATTCTGATTTTTTAAAAAACAAGTGATCTTGCTGATGGACTGAATACTGGCTGTAAGAGAAAAAGAAAAATCACAGGTGACTCCAGGGCTTCTGGCCTGAGCTCTAGATGAGTGATGTTGGCCTTTACTAAAATGAGGAAGGGAAAGTTTACAGAGAAAATCAAGAATCCCATTTTGGATATGCTGATTTTTGATACTTATTAAATATCCAAGTGTAGATACTGAGCAGGAAACTGGATGAGCCCAGAATTCAGGGGAGAGGATCAAAGTGGCAATATAATTTTGGGAAACACTGGCATATTAATATTTAAAGCCATAGGACTAAATGAATAAGCAGATAAAGATCACCAGACATTTGAGGGAATGTCTCTAACATGAAAGCTAGCCCAAAACAAACAGAAAAATACATATAATTCAGAGGAAAAAGAGATAATGCACATAGCAGACAAAAACAAAACAAAACAAAACAAATCTAAAATATCCTCAGTGATATCCTTGAAGATAGGAAGACCTGTGTCTATGAAACAGAAGGGAGGGAAGGAAGGGGGGAAGGGAGGAGAAGATGAAGGGAAGAAGGATTTATTTAATTCAGTACAAAGGTTTCAGGTAGGGCTAAGCAAGGCAGATGTCTGAAGGGAGGTGGAGAAGGAAGGAAGCACACCAATACAGGGTTGGCAGTTCCCAAAGGGGTTTTGGAGAGTGTCTGCATAATTACCAATGGTGGCCTACTATGGGCTGTGGGATGCCTGCTCAGGGTGAAGAGAATATTTATTGGTTGCGGTGGAGGGGGAGATGAAAGGGGGAGAGGACTGAACCATCCTACAGTACCAGAGCCTAAGAAGGGGAAGAAGATGGTGAGGACAGAAGACTAGGGAGGAGAGGCAAGCAGTGACAGGAAGTTAGTTATAATCGGGGAGGACTGATCTAATAATTAAATATATTAAGTTAATGGAAACACTAGCAAAAAAGGCAGCTACAAATATGAAACAGGAGAAAATTAGAAAGAACTTTGTGATGTTGAAATGGATTCATGGTTTTCTAGATAAACAGATTTAAATGTGTTCTGATTGTGTGTGTATGTATATGTGTTGTGTGTGTGGGGGGGGGGTATTCTCTAGATTTTTTTCATTGAGGAGACCCAGAAGCAGTAACATCCAATAGCAATGAACGTACCTTGTACATAAATCTTGGTTTCTAAATGCCATTCTCCACTACAAGGAACCAGGGATACTTAGAGAATATGGCTGATTCCAAAGCTGGGGCAAGGAAAATATAAGATGAGCTTGGAACATCTTGGTGGACCAGAATGTAAAGAATGGCTCAAGGAATAATGAAAATGTGTCAAAATGACACAGAAGACAGACTCCTAAGGACTCTCACTGGCCATGAAAATTGCAGAGACAATGGTCCCAACATTAATGAGTTGCTGACCAAATTATATTAGTCTGAGCCTCTTGTTATATAACAAAAAGAAATCTTTATTTGCTTAAATAACAGTACTTGGGGTTTTCACTACTTGCAACTTACACCTATGTGTAAGATGGGCAGGAGGGATGACTGAAAGCCTTCGAGTCTTTTTATCGATCAGAAAGGTAAGAGACTAAATAACTTTGGACCCTGGTAAGATAACCACTCTGGTAAGATACCATGTTGATACCCACTAAAATAATAGAAAGAGAATGTGAAACTCAAGTTTGTAGATGGAAATAACAAAGCAAACCTAGTCAAGGAAAAGAGTCAAGTAAGTAGACCATTATCTGTAATGTTTTACTCCTTTAAAAGAGCTGAAGCAAATGTAGCTAAATGTATATATTTGATGGAGCTGGATGTAGGTACACAGTTGTTTACTAGCCACTAATTTTCTATATGCTTCAATAGTTCATAAAACATATATATTTTCTTAAAGGTCAATTAAGAAGCTACTAGGCAAACCTCCCGTCTCCAGCCAATCAAGATCTGGACCTCATGTTTATCATCCTAATAAGGATTTAACCATCAGTTAAGAAAGAGTCTAAGAAATCAAGAAAGAGATAGAGACAATTCTAGCTAGTTTAAGTAGAAAAGATATTTATGAAAGATATTACAGAGCTTTTAGAATTTTCTAGAGGGCCCATGCCTATGTAACTTGCAACAACACCCAAATCCTCATGCAAGACTGCCACTAGGCACTGAAACCACGTCTCATATCTTGAGAGGTAAAGGTGCAGTGACTAAGAGCCCCACCATTTGCCACCCATGAAAACCAATATCGATGCCAGCTCTGCCACCTTTATTAGGAACAGATTCCATACTGTGCCATCTTCTTCACACTTTTCTCTTCTGAATTCAAATGACTACATCTAGTTGGCTGGATCTGGATCAGATGCCTGAGCTCTGGCTTCAAAAAAGATGAGGAAATGGTTTTCTGGCTTGGGGACACAGAACTAAAAGTAGCATTTTCCCCAATAGAGGACAGATATTTAAAAGATGCTGAGTAACTACATATATAAAAATATCCAAAAGTCCACTATAGTTGGAGATGACTGAAAACTGGCCAAAGAGGCCTACTTAACACAAAAGGCACTTAGAAGTAGAATCAGGCATAGTCAGAATGAAGCTGTGTGAAAAGACCTCATCAGGAACAGAGAATTACACGCATGGTTTACTGGGTACTATAAAGAGCTATTTATCCCCACATACATACACACACACAGAACACACACATCCACTCACTCCTGCCCTGGAAGCTTAACATTGTATCATAAAATATATTCTTTTGAACAAAATTATCTTGAACTGGAAATCCTTTGAAAATTATAAAACATTGGGCGCCTGGGAGGCTCAGTTGGTTAAGCGACTGCCTTTGGCTCAGGTCATGATCCTGGAGTCCCGGGATTGAGTCCCGCATTGGGCTCCCTGCTTGGCAGGGAGTCTGCTTCTCTGTCAGACCCTCCCCTCTCTCATGTGCTCTCTTTCTCATTCTCTCTCTCTCAAATAAAATAAAATCTTAAAAAAAAAAAATTATAGGGGCGCCTGGGTGACCCAGTTGGTTAAGCGACTGCCTTCGGCTCAGGTCATGATCCTGGAGTCCCTGGATCGAGTCCCGCATCAGGCTCCCTGCTTGGCAGGGAGTCTGCTTCTCCCTCTGCCCCTCCCCCCTCTCATGTGCTCTCTCTCTCATTAAAATAAATAAATAAATAAATAAAAATAAAATAAAATAAAAAATTATAAAACATTAACCTAACATCAGTCAGTAGTAAGTTAGTATAGAATACTTGCCTCTGAGAGACAAACACTGAGAAAATGGAAAGTTTTACAAAAGCAAAGAGAAGGGAGGGGTCATTTGGGAATCTGTAAAACTAGGCCTTCAGAGGGATGGTACAAAATCAGGAAGCACCTAGAAGGAAAGAGAATAAGTGAGGAGAGATTTAGAAGAAATTATGGGAAGTCTACTGAAGACAAAGTTTTCTTACTCCACAAATTAACCCAGGGTTCTACAAATATCCAGTGATCCAGAGCTCCAAACGTTGAACAAAATTTTATCATCTGATAGAATCCCTACCTTTGGAGAGTCTCTCATCCCAATATCTGTTTCTGTACTTAAAGACAAAAAGATAGCAACTCACTTCAACTGTCCCTACTGTCTTTTTTGAAAAGTATTAATATGTATTATTAGAAGATAATATGTATCTTCTAATATGTATCTATTAATATGTATTATTAGAGAAGATATTTTTAAAAAAACACATATATATAAAAAGTATACATATGGTATACTGCTAGTGGGAATGTAGAATGGTGCTGTGCAAAACAGTCTGGCAGTCCTCAAAAGGTTAAACATAAAATTACCCATCATTTCCACTCATAGGTATATACTCAAGAGAAGTAAAAACATTATGTCCATGTGAAATCTTGTATACAAATATTCATAGCAGCATTATTATAATAGCCAAAAAGAGGAAACAACCTAAATGTCCCTCAACTGATGAGTAGGTAAGTAAAATATGCTATATCCATAAAATGGAATATTATTCAGCCATAGAAAGAAATAAAGCACTGATACACATGACAACATGAATGAATCTGCAAAACATTCTGCTAAGTGAAAGAAGCCAGTCACAAAAGACTGCATATGGTATGATTCCATTTATGTGCAATATGCAGAATAAGCAAATTCAAAGAAATGGAAAGGATGTTAGTGGCTACCTAGGGCTGAGATTGTGGAGGAAAATGAAGAGTAACTGCTAACAAGTATATGGTTTCTTTTGGGGGTGATAAAGGTGCTCTAAAATTGTGGTGATGGTCGCACAACTCTGAGGATATATTGGAAACCAATGAATTGTATACTTTAAATGTGTGAATTGCATGGTATGTTAATTATATTTCAATGAAATATATGTATGGCATAAAAACGATAAGCAACCATCACCCCATTGTACCTACTATCCAGTTGAAGAAACAATCTAACAATCTTTTTTTTTTTTTTTAAGATTTTATTTATTTATTTGAGAGAGAGAGTGCAAAAGCAAGGTGAGGGGCAGAGGCAGAGGGAGAAGCAGACTCTCCGCTGATCAGGGAGCCTGACGCGGGGCTCGATCCCAAGACTCCGGGATCATGACCTGAGCTGAAGGCAGACACTTAACTGACTGAGCCACCCAAGCACCCCTAACAATCTTTGAAAGAACTCTGTGCACTACTCCCCAATCCCATCCCTATACCCCTCCCTTCATCCCCTTTAGAGTTTCACCACATTCATACACAAGTTGTTTTACATGTTTTGAACATAAAAGGAATCACACTGGATGTACCATCAGTTCTGCCAGAGTGCAACATATGCACCCCTAAAATCACGGAGCCTTACCAAAAAAAATGGTGCCATAAACACCACAGAGCTTATGGGAAAAAGGGGGTCAGTGATACATATTAATAAAAAAGCAGGAATCTAATAAAGATAACCCAGTTTTATACGTGTTAAATGATTAAGAAATACATATGTAATACAATAAACAGGGCATATCACTTTGAAACAGACCTGAAGTTTGCTTAAACAGGTGGATGTTGCAAAGGTTGCAACTTGTGAGCTACTGTAAAGTGGTGGAAGGAGGGTTATCTGAAATCAGACAGAAAATTCTAACACTAGATGTGGATGGGTTGGGGGCGGCTCCTACCACACTCATTGAATTGAGGTAGCTGAAAGATGTCTGAGGTGTGTGTATTTTGCATATTCCTACACGGCTTATCTCAGATGGGTGCAGTTTTTTTGCATTCACCCAGTGTTTCTCAAGGACAAAATCACACATAAGCAAATGCAAAATCTGCATTATGCCCAAATTATTCCCTAATACATCAATCACATTGGAACACTTCCATATTTTCAAAACAAGCATTACAGCAGAACTGATCATATTCACTATGCTTCTTCTTTCGTAAAGCAACCAAGTTTGTTGTCCATTTCTCTATTACATTGTCTTTTTCTTTTTTTAAAAATTTTATTTATTTATTTGCGAGAGAGAGAGATAGCAAGAGAGAGCACAAGCAGAGGGAGCGGCAGGCAGAGGGAGAAGCAGGCTCCCGCTGAGCAGGGAGCCTGAGGTGGGGTTCTGTGGGGCTTGATCCCAGTACCCTGGGATCATGACCTGAGCCGAAGGCAGATGCTTAATCAACTGAGCCATCCAGGTGACCCATATTACATTGTCTTTTTCTTAATAATATACAGCAATTCTTTATATATCCTAATATTAATTACTTATTAGTGATTTACACTGCAGTATCTTCTCCTGCTCTGTGGTTTATACTTTCATTTTCTTCATGGTTTATATTGAAGACCAAAACTCTTCATTTTCATGTAACTGAATGTAACTTGATAACATAACTTATCAATGGTTTCATTTATGATTTGTAATTTTTGTGTTCTAAGCAATCTTTCCATACTCTGAGATCACAGATATTCTATTCTCTCTTATAAGTTCTAAAGTTTGGGGCACCTGGGTGGCTTAGATGGTTAAGCATCTGCCTTCGGCTCAGGTCACCTGGGATCAAGCCCTGTGTCGGGCTCCCTGCTTAGTGCAGAGCCTGCTTCTCCCTCTCCTCTGCCATTCCCTTCACTTGTGCTCTCTGGCTCTATCTGTCAAACAAATAAATAAAATCTTTAAAAAAATAGTAAGTTCTCAAGTTTACTTGTCCTTGTTTGTTTGGTTTTTTTAATACTGAGATATCATTGTCTTCAGGAATATAAAGAACTTAGACTATCCTCAGAAGTATAGTTGCAATAGAGTCACAAAGAGAACAAAATGACTACAATGAAAACAGCTATAACCACAGAATTATTTGGCCCCCAAAAAATCGGCATCAAGATAGAAAGTAGTGTAAGAATAACTAATCAAATATTGATCTATTTTATATCTCCCCTGTAAAAATAAATTTTTAAAAAATTGTTACCCAAAATTAAACAATTACAGTGAATCTGCATTTGTGGATTCACCTTCTCACTAAAACTTATTTGTAATCCTAAAATCAATACTCAGGTACTTTAGTGGTCATTTGCAGATATGTATTTGCGCAGAGTAGAGAAAATTTTGAGTTACCAGATGTGCATGCTTCCAGCTGAGGTTGAAGTTTGTTTTCATACCATAAACAAGTATCCTTTCTGCAGTGTTATTTAGTGTCATGTTTTTCACATTTTTATGCTCTTTGTTGAGGATTTTGCTATATAAAATGGCCCCCCCAAGCATAGTGTTGAAGTGCTGGCTAGTATTCCTAAATGCAAGAAAAATGGGATATGCCTAAATGCAAGAAGAATGGGATGTGAGAAAATAAGTGTGTCAAAAAAGCTTCATTCAGGTGTGAGCTATCGTGCTGTTGGCCATGAGTTCAATGTTAATGAATCAACAATATATATTTAATAAGGGTCTTTTTAAACAGAAATACATATAAAACAAGGTTATGCATTGATCGATTCAAAAATGTTAAGGGCGCCTGGGTGGCTCAGTTGGTTGGGCGACTGCCTTCGGCTCAGGTCGTGATCCTGGAGTCCCGGGATCGAGTCCCGCATCGGACTCCCTGCTCGGCGGGGAGTCTGCTTCTCCCTCTGACCCTCCTCCCTCTCGTGCTCTCTGTCTCTCATTCTCTCTCTCTCAAATAAATAAATAAAATCTTAAAAAAAAAAAAAAAAAAAAAAAAATGTTAACATCAGAGACTTGCAAGAACCTAATCTTTTATTTCCCTAGGACTAATGGTTTAGGATTGGCTAAGTCAGTGTTTGAGGTGACTTGACTTAGTGTGAATAATGAAATTAGACTCTAAAGTTGTAGAAAGAAAATTAAGGGTACTGCTTAGGATTCTGTTAAGCAACAATGTTATAGATACTGTCAGTTCCACATTATTCATACTACATATCATATTTTTCCACTAGAAAAATGTTAAAATTGTAGATTAAAAACAAAGGATTTGAAAGTAAATACTATAGGTATTTAGTGATTTACCACCATCCAGAATGACCTACTTTGTCCTCAAGGTCCAAAAAATAGATATTCTATCTAGATTCTATCTATACTTGATCTATAAGTGGATTTTATTCTATATACCCAGAGATGAGATTTAATAACTCAATCCATAAACCACTGATATATAAGCCAGAATAGAAATGTATTGATTTATTAAAAAAAAGAGATGTCTCTTTTTGTTAACATAAACACGTCTTACTCAGAGAACTTCATTCAACTCCCAGTGTGCAGGTACTTGGGAAATCAAATTAATAATCAAAAACTTGACTGGTAAAGCACAGAACTATAGTCCCGAAGAATATTTAATAATGAGAGTAGACTGTGAACTGTTACTACCCTAGAATAGAAAACATATTTCTAATAATAATAATAAAGTATTAAGGGCTAACTAGGCACTGATCCAGGAGTTCACTCATGTAGGCCTCACAACAGCCCTGTAAGGTAGGTAACACATGATTATTCCTTTTAGATTAGGAACCTGGGTTTAGAGAGGTTAAGAATCTTAACAAAGGATATGGCTTCAAACCTCCACAGGCTTCCCATTGCTCTTTAGAATAAAATCCAAATTCCTCACTGTGCCCAGAAGACTGTGTGAGCTGGCTCCTTCCCATATCCCCAGCTCATCTCATACCATTCTCCCTACTTCACGGGCTCCAGCCACACATGCACCCACTCTGTCCCTCAAACACAGTGAGTCCTTTCCTACACTCAGGCCTATGCACTTGTTACTCCCTCTTCCTGGAATACTCTTCTTCCAGATCTTGTGAAGCCCGATCATTCTAACCTTACCAGTCTCAGTTGAATGATATTTCTTCAAAAATATCTTCTTTAAACAATCCATCTGACATTCTCTAATATCTTTCATCCCTCTGTTCATTTCATCCACAGCACTTTATTCAATCTTAAATTACCATGCTCAGTTATTCATTTACTTGATTTGTCTATTTCCCCAACAAAATGTAAAAACTCAGTATGTAGCAGCTTATCTGTCTTATTTATTGCTATATTCCTTCCATCTTACATCCTAGCACAGTGCCTGGCACACAAATTGGTATGAAGTATTTGTCGAATAAATGGTTAGGATCAATGATCATTTAGCAGAGATACAGGAGAGAAGATTTAAAGATTAAATGAACTATCGGACAAAGTCAGTGCCTCCTTATCCCTTCTTGTCATGGTGTCTGTAAAAATGGTAACATTTATACAGCACACTAGAATAAAAAAGACTGCCTGCAGACATAAGTGACCAGCACAAGGCTCTAGGTATCCCAGGGCCAGCCCAGCTGCTCAGAGACTAAGAGGCTCATTATCTCATACTGCTTGGAAAGCTCTAGATTGTGATAGTTAAGATCTCTTCTTACTCTGAAATTCTGATTTTTATGAACTCTTACAAGAAATATACAAGGGCACCTGGGTGATTCAGTCAGTTAAGAAAGATACAGACCAAGGAATCTTAATTCTAGCTATCTAATATTGAATGAAGTCTGCATTTATAAATTATAACTTAATTTATAAATTGATTACCAAAATAAAGTCTATGACCAATTCAGTCTTTACCACCTGTAACAGCTTTTTTTAATCCTTAAGACTGATCTGAGAGTGGACTACTAATAACTTGTGATAGCAAATGCAGCAGGAGATGAGGAAGCTACATTTTAAAGCCCATTGGTCACAACAAAGACGTCCAATACTCAGTCTAGATAAAGACACCAAAGTAATCTGTTCTTCTTTTACATGTTATTTATCCCCTTATAACATGTACAACCTACACTAACTTTGTTGACAACCCAGGCTAGCACATGGCCCTGACATTTCATAAAGTTCCTATAATTCAAACAGAATTTGGAAGTCTTCATACTAAGGTCATTAATTTTACTCATCAGTTACATTAAAATCTGCACGTAAATGTGTGCAGTTTATTTTGTGTCAGTTATACTTCAATAAACCTGTAAAAAAATAAATAAAAGTCTGAAGGTAATGATCAAAGTTATTATCTCTAATAATGTGATAAAGAGACACCATGTGTCTCTGGATCTAATCATTGAGGACAAAATATCACCCCTGTGGGGCGCCTGGGTAGCTCAGTCGTTAAGCGTCTGCCTTTGGCTCAGGTCATGATCCCAGGGTCCTGGGATCGAGCCCCGCATCGGGTTCCCTGCTCTGCGGGGAGCCTGCTTCTCCCTCTCCCACTCCCCCTGCTCGTGCTCTCTCTCTCGCTGTGTCTCTCTCTGTCAAATAAATAAATAAAAATCTTTAAAAAAAAAAAAAATCACCCCTGTGATGTTCCTGCCAGAAATGTATAATAATCTATTTATAAGAAATATCAAAAAATCCTGAACTGAAAGAATATCCTCCAAAATAAACAGCCTATATTCTTAAAAAATGTCAATGTCATGAAAAACAAAGATTAAGGAATTGGTCCAGATTAAAGGAGATGAAAGAGAAGCAAATTGTAATTCTTACTTTGAAACCTGGACAATAGTTTTTTTCCTTTTGCTATAAAAGATGTTAATGGGAAAACTGATGAAATTTGAATAGGTCTATAGATTATATAAAAATATTATATCATTGTTAATTTCCTGATTTTGATAACCACATTATGGTTATAAAAGACAGTATCTTTGTCTTTACAAAATATGCACTGAAGTTTTTAGTGTTAATAGTGCATCGTGTCAATAACTAACATAGAGTTCAGAAAAAAATATTCTGAATATGCATATATATATCCCTAGGTACATGTTATACATATGTATAGATATACAAATAGTAAGTGGGAAGAGAGGAGAAAAATTCAAAACAAAAACAAAAACAAAACCTGAGGGTATGTGAATACAGAAAAGATGGTTTCAAAGAGCACATGCGGGGCACCTGGGTGGCTCACTTGTTAAGCGTCTGCCTTCAGCTCAGGTTATGGTCCCAGGGTCCTGGGATCAAGCCCCGCGTCGGGCTCCCTGCTCAGCCGGAAGCCTGCTTCTCCCTCTCCCAATCCCCCTGCTAGTGTTCCTCTCTCGCTGTCTCTCTCTCTGTCAAATAAATAAATAAAAATCTTAAAACAAAACAAAGAGCACATGCAAGCTATGAGGGGAAATGCTGGAGAATTTACCAGCTTCAAACACAGAGATAGAATGTGAGAAAACATACTACACAATAACATATATCACTAATTTTATTATGAGAGGAAATAGAGAAATTTCTGCAACAAACCTTTATCAGGAACAGCATTTTCTTACATGTTTATAATTTTTATGGTCTTTGTTAATAGTAGAGAAAATTATGGTAAGAAATATATCAAAACACTGAAATCATACACTAATTTTCAAAGGAAATCCTTTTACTCCGTCATTCGCAAAGCTGCATAAAAGGAAGCAGAGCTGTAGGCAAGAAAAATAGGAGAATTTCCTATGCTAGAATAAAGTGTTGTATCTCATATAGACAGATACACCAGTGGAATTTTGCTGACTGAAGACACAGCAGCCTCATTCAGCAGCCTGAAGCCCAGAAAAAATGTTGGAAGGATACAGAGAGGTACTTTAAAATCAAAAGCACATTTAAGGTATTTTATTGTTCATATTAATCTAATATTAATATATACAAAATGCATTTTATCTAGCTCATAAGGAAATAGAAGGAGCTGTGTAAATTCAATTCAACAAATATTCATTGAAAGCCTAAATTAATTCTTAGTGCTCAGATTAGTGTTCCTGCTAAAACCTTTAAATGAAAGAAAGGATACATCATACATGTTGAAATGATTACTGTTAGTAAATACCCCATGAAACCAGGAAAAAATTTCCCTCGAGAGAACCATTTTCTCCACTAGCAGTAGCCATTCCAACCAGTTTGTTTCACGGAGGTGTTGGGATGGTGCTGGTTAACACATCTGTGTTGCAGAATAACAGATATGTTCATTTCTAGGGTTTTCCATGTAGTAGGGTACTGAGTAGGTATAATAATACAAACATGTTTTATTGGCATAGTAATTTACTACAAGACACAGAATTTAGAGTTATAAGACTATACATGAATGAAGTGCTTTCTGGATCGACATTACAATGTAAGACTTCCCAGGAGTTTCTTAGTGGAATATATATACCGCCAAAGTACTTGCTTAAATAACTATTTATATCCTATTTCATTCTGCGAGGAATTTGAGACAGGAATCTGTAACTAGCCTAGTATGGCTTTTTCTCATTATCTACACATCTTAGCTCCTTTACTGGCATCACACCCTTATTTATCTTTTCAGTATAAATTTCTGTGATGTTTCTTTGAAGTGGAACAGCTCAATCAGTAAGCATCACTGAGTCCATAGTTAAAACAGAAACCAAATACTATGTTGTGAAGATCTGTTGGTCTATTATTGCAGCTTTAACCTCAAATATCTTGTAGCATTTAACACTATAATTGTTATTACCATCGTAACAATAATTGGAGTTAATAATGACAACAATAATAAATATGACTGAAACAATGGAGTTACTTGATTTGTGAAGCTTTACCTCCCAAGAAGGAATCAGAAAAATATACTAAACAGATACATCCTAGAAAATAAAGTGACAAAAATTAGACAGAATTAAATTTAATGAGTACAGGGGCGCCTGGGTGGCTCAGTTGGTTAAGCGACTGCCTTGGGCTCAGGTCATGATCCTGGAGTCCCAAGATCGAGTCCCGCATCAGGCTCCCTGCTCAGCAGGGAGTCTGCTTCTCCCTCTGACCCTCCCCCCTCTCATGCTCTCTCTCTCTCTATCTCATTCTCTATCTCAAATAAATAAAATCTTTAAAAAAAATTTAATGAGTACAGTTCTCTCTGATTTAAAAGGATGTGAAAACTCAGTTCTGTGCGTCAAAGATGTTATAAACACATAGAAAATTACCACTAAATTCTAGCTCGTGACATTTTTATCCCATTCTATAAACCTGATTACATATGCCTTTCAAAATTGAGAATTATCTGCTAATATTCAGTCTTCTCTACATGTCTTCATCTAATTATATCCATGCCCAGGAAAAGAAAATGTTGCCTACACTATAACGCTTCAGGATGAGTCAGTAAGGAACACAGATTGCAGGTAGTGAGACAATTATTATAGAGGGGAAACAATTCACATTTAAGTGTAGAGAAACCCTTCCTAAAGCAGAAAACTCTTTTGCTTCTTTAATTAATGTCACTTCGGGTCATCTAAATTTTGCCTCATGATCTAAAATCTATCACCTTAAAATGAGAACAAGGAAAAATTGAAATACTTAAGTTGGGGCTGAATGGTAATTTAGTATCAGAGTAGTGATGTGCAGGAATTTTGGGATTACTAAACAACAGATAAACAACGGCAAATACCTCAGGAAATAAAAAAGCTAAATGTAAATATACCGAATTAAGTATTTTTAAGAATGGAAATAAAACCTTAAAAGAGTAAAGTTTGTTCTGATAGTCTTTAAAAAGTTAATACTAAAGCAATATATATGTATATGTTATTTAAAATAATCTAGTTAAACAAATTGGGAGCTGGCTTTTTTTTTAAGATGGCAGTTAAGGGTAATTTCATCAGAAGGGAACGAATACATATTTGTTTAGTTATATCCAAACATGACTTTTAAGAGTCCATTAACTACCACAGCTGCTGTGGTAAATTCACGTATATGTGTTGGCAGGAACACATAAAGGCATGATATAGAGGAACAATAATTAGAAAATGAAAAAAAATATTAAAGTTTCTGTTTTTGTGGAGTTAATGTCTTTTCTCTTCCACCTTTTCACATCCTCTTCCCTCAAGAAGTTTCCAGAACCCTAAGAAATTTATTTGGCAAATATTTGTTGAAAAACAAGTCAAATATTAATGATCACCATTACTGTTTTGTGATTTTTTCCCCCAAAGAAATGGGGAGAGGGGACTAAGAGGAATAAAAGAAAAGTATGGGTTTAGCAAGAAGTCAGTAAAATTTATAAGGAATATCAATGCTGGTTTAGAATATAAATTTCATTAACGAAGACTCTGAGAACTTGTGTATAATTATAGACAAATGTGCTAACAATCTTTGAAACTCCTTGGGCGTAAAATAGCCATCAATGTATTTCATAATCCTAGATTTAAACAGCTTTTCTAACAAGCTGTCTGGGTAATTACTAAGCTATCTAAGAATTACTGTGAACTTTGTACCTTTTTAGTTCACTGACAGATGACTATTTGTTATTAGCTCAAGTAATAATAATGTATTAAAATACTTGCTTAATATACAGAAACATATGTTTGCATTTAGACTACAATGAACTTTGTTCCCCAGAAATATATTGTGAAAAGTCACATAGAAATCTGTGAATCAGCAGTAGGGGCAACAAAAGTAAAATCAGTTACTATTTCTCTCAGAGTCTGTGATAAATAAAAGTCACCTCGTGCCTAGATGCATAGTCTAGAGTGTTTTTGATTTGAGAAAACAAAATTGTTGCTGTTGTCATGTTAATGTTTTGCTTGTGATCATAACTACAACTGGAGAGGAAAGTTTATTAAATTCTCCTTAAGAATTCCTGATCTTTACAAACATGGTTAACTGTGTTGATCTGATTTTCTAAGAATTAAATAATTCACCTTCGGTAGAGGTAAAGTAACTCAGAGACCAAATCCATGAACTGTTAAAAAATTCTAATTGAGGAGGACATTCTGAAAACTAAAGTAAGTTCAATAAGAGAAAGGCTGAAGCAGAGAGAATTCTTGTCTCTTTATTGTGTTATTTAGGGCATATAACTAATTCCAGCAGGTTGAAGGAGTCCTCATTAAAAAATATTTATTGATTAGTAATTTAAATGTTACTGGAAACTTCTGCCACATTTCAAAACTCTACTTTTTATTCTAAGTAAGTCCTTAAAATAGAACCAAGGCTTTCTAATGTAGTGGTTAATTTCAAAGCTTATTTTATGTGTCTTTTCTTTTGACATTATATATTAACATCTTATAACATTTTTCTTAGTCACTAAGTTATAATTCTATTTAAGAAAATGAACAGAAAAAAGAGACAAACGAATGGTCATTAGCATAATGGCAACAGTGTGTTTTCAACTAAGAATTATTGAGGGGTAGTTACCGTATTAATTAGGTAATCCATGTTCCTTGCAAATAATAGTCAACATAAACACATGAAACTTGAACTTTTAAATATGGTAAACCTAAATATAAGAATATATTGGTACAAATTAGGAATTATATGTCTAATGACTATACAGTTTCTCTTCAAACATGGCCTCTCAGAGTATTACACACAATTAAGAACTCGACTAACACTTTCTGGTGTTGGTTAATCAAGAAAACCTCTTTGAAGTGGATGGACTCAAGTTATGATTTAAAGAAGGAGAAGGAAATAGTGAGGAGCTAGGAAGAAAACTATTCCCTATATATTAGACCTTACAGCCTCCCTACTGCAGACAATATATCTCTTTTCTTAGCCATAGGCTACTCACTCACAAGTCTTTACAACATCCATGGTGGTGGTAAGGAACAATTTAATACAACAGCCCGCCCCACAGAAAATTTCCACTCAACTTTAAAGGCTTGTCATATCTGTCCCATCAATTGGTGAGAAGAGATGAAAATGGATTCTCAAGAGCAATAGGCTTAATGCACTACCCCTGAGGTAGTAAACCATCTCACTTAGTGTAAATAGTTTTGAAACCTGGTGATATAAGTATAAGATCCATTTCTCATCTGTAAAAGCAAAGGCTAAAGCATATTAACTGCTATGGTTTCAAATCATCGGTAAAGCTAAAGTATCAGGAGAGAAAGGTGAAGATCCACTGTCTGTGGCCCTGGACTTTAACCCTAGGCAATGAATTGAATACATGCCAAATCCAGTTTCTAACTTTAATTTGAACTATTTCCATACTAACCACATTTTCACTACATATTACTAATTGTATAACCACAAACAAAAGAAAACAGACATGTAGAACATTACAAAAGCACAAGCTAGACTTTACAGCTTAAGAGTCAAGGCTGAAATTAAGTAGACAATCCAGAATATGCAAGAGGACTCTTAGTCTATCATACTGAAAAAGGTTAAAAATAGTGAAGATGTAAATTTTCAACAACTGTTAACTATATGTACAACCACCATGTTTTTATATCTCTCTTAAGTTCAAATGCAATGCTTAAAGTGACAGCACTTCAGCAAATCATTTTTTAAATTGCTTTGACACTTTACATATTAAAGATTTATTTTACATTTTTAAAAATTTATTTTTAGAGTTTCCATTAGCATTAAAATGGAAATTGTATTGTTATTAATGGTCCACATTCTCACAGTGTCAATGCCAGTGGAATAATCTCACTGGGTAAAGCCCTCCATTAATATACTATGGGATCAGACATATTGGTTTCTTTAGATCCAATAAGGCACCATTGGAATCCCTGGAGTTTATATGTTGTATATGATTGTATGACAGAGTATATACCGGGCTCTAAGGACTCATGGATTTAGTAAAACTGGAAGCATTTATTTTACTGGTTAAACCTAGAGCATATGCTTTCATCAGGAAAAATACAATAGCAGTAAAAGGGACTGGTAAAACCTCTTTTACTAAATTCTGAATCTAAATATTTTTTCAGCTGCCAACCAATTCTCTGGAAAGGTATGCAGCTACAACGGCTAGGTGCTATATGTGAAAACATTACAAATCAAAAGAACAACATTAATATTCCCTATTTGTTAAGACATTAATATCTTACTATAACACAGTACACCTCAGAACATTTAAATCCTGCACAAATTTTTACCTGGGACCATACCAAAAGGGTTTCCATTAACGAGTAATAATTATCCAGAAAATGTTTCTGGAGCGTGGGCACAAAGAACAGAATTATAATGGGGCCGTACATATAAAGGCTATAGCAATAGAAGCAACATTACAGGGCTTCCTTTAGAGTGAGGATGAAGCCAGTGACTGCTGTTTGTACACTACCATTAGAAAGAGACTGTTCTGCCGGAGGCAGAAAAGTTGGTGAGCGAATGCATCAATACTGAATTCAGTCAGTGTTGCCTTCAAAATGTAATGGCTCATTCAGTGCAAACATTAGGAAAAAGCTAATGGAAGGGTTTCCTAGCCAGCTAGATTGAAAACAACATGAGGTCCTCCCTTGGTATACACAATGAACAGTGTTTAATTCTGCCTTCTGGTTGCCCAACTTCGCAATCTTTGGAATGAAGTGGGGGATAAAAGAGATTCTGGGCTTTGCTTTGTTTTATCAACTTACGGGTCTGTAAAAAAAAAAAAAAAAAAATGCTGTGAGGTTCCACCTCCTCTTCACAGACCAAACAGAATCCTGGCAAAAGGCATAAATAGATAATTATAATAGTCTAGGGTACTTGTTATTTTATCCTCAGAATCTCTTTTGTTGTTGTTGTTATAAATTGAAATTGGAGACAAAGAGAAAGCTAAAAGATTAACTTTTCATAGTACCAGATAGGGCATCATTCAGTAACATAAACTAAGCAGTAACTAAAGCTAGGATTCCATTTTTTTTCCCTTTCACCAACCTTGATTTTAGAAAGGTTTTTAATTCTAAAGTTCTACTGTTGCCCAAAGAGGCAATTTGCCCTACTATCATGTTTCTCAAACTTCAATGTGTGTATGATCACCTGGAAATCTTATTAAAATACAATTTCTGATTCAGGAGGTCTGGAGTGGGGCATACAATGTACAATTCTAATAAGCTCCCAGGTGATGGCCATACTACCAGTCCAGAGCACTTGCGAGTAGTAAGGGTCTAGCAAACATAGCAGTTTTTCTTCCCCATCAACTCCCACATTTCCATAATTCAAAAAATTTTTTGAGTAAATCAATTTCTCCAGGTTTTCATTTCCTCATTTGTAAAATGAAGAATTCCTATAATCAGGCTTTTGCAAGAAAGCACTACATTTGTAAAAAAGCAGAAAGTATAAGCATTATGATAATAAGGATAATAAGATTAAAAATGCTTATTACACATTGAAGTTGGGTGACAGGGTACATGGAAGTCTGTTATACTCTTCTCTCTAGTTGTGTATTGTTTTTAAATCTTCATAATAGAAAGCATTTTAAAATGTGACCAATCACGAAATCCCCTAAAAAAGTTGTTGCATTTTATATATACTGATTTTAATATATTGTGTTAAATTTTTAAAAATTCATCCAAAAGGCACAAAGAAACATTTGGGGTGATGAATGTTTTCATTATCTTGACTGCAGCGATGGAGTCACAGGTGTGTGTGTGTATATATATATATATGTGTGTGTGTGTGTATTTGATTAAAAATTACAATTTGTTGGGGTGCCTGGGTGGCTCAGTCGTTAAGCGTCTGCCTTCGGCTCAGGTCATGATCCCAGGGTCCTGGGATCGAGCTCCACGTCAGGCTCCCTGTTCCGCGGGAAGCCTGCTTCTCCCTCTCCCACTCCCCCTGCTTGTGTTCCCTCTCTCACTGTGTCTCTTTCTGTCAAATAAATAAATAAAATCTTTAAAAAAAAATTACAATTTGTTAAGTTCAGACATATATATATGATTTTTTTAATGTTTTATTTATTTATTTTTGAGAGAGAGAGCACGAGCAGGGGAGAGGGGCAGAGGGAGAAGCAGGCTGAGCAGAGAGCCCAATGCAGAACTCGATCCCAGAACCCTAGGATCATGACCTGGGCTGAAGGTAGCCGCTTAATGGACTGAGTGACCCAGGCGCCCCTGTATTTTTTTTTTTTTAATAGGTGCAGCTTATTCAGGTGAATTAACTATATCTCAATAAAGCTGTTTGAATAATAATAAAATTTACTTACTCTCAATTTTGTTTATGAAAAACAAAAACAATAGTTTGAAGTTCTCAATGGGAAGCCACTGCTTCCCTATCACTGGGAGTTGAAAGCTGAGGCTGGCCTTTCAAGTCTTGACCTGAAGGATAGTACTGCAGTGCCAAGATAGCCAGTTTTCAATCAGAGAACTAAGACTCCTTAGTTCTAGCGGATCATGTCCATGTTGTACTTAACTATCTCCACCAGCTACACTGAGCTGCCATCCCCACCACCTCTAACCCCTCCATTCTCACTTCCTTCACCTCCCTCACAGTTCTCTTTCTAACCACCCAGGGAAGTTATTTTTCTTCAAAAAGCCACACCCCGAAGGATCTATTCCAGTGTAAATGCTGTTCCCTCTGCCAAAAATGTCGTTATCCTTTTTCTGCCCTTTAGACTCCTATCTGTCCTTTGTGATCCAGTTCAAAATCTACCACCTTTGCGAAGTCTTTCCTGACTTCCTTACGCTGTCAGGTGCTCTCTCCTCCTTACTCCCGCAGTATTCTTTCATACCTCTAGGATTCTAATAGGATAGTCTATAAATTTGATAATGTACCCCCAATATACATATATTTATTTACATGTACCATGTTCATGTACTATTATTATTAGCTAATATTTTAATATATAATATACAATTGGAAAAAATACAATTAGAGTGAGGTTCATTGTTGCAACAGTGGTCAATTATAAAATACAAAAATAAAAATTATAAAGATTAGAATTAAATTATAAAGAAATGATCACTGTGATTCTAATGTTTTTGCTGACTTTCTGTCAAACATTATAGATTATATTATTTTTCCCTCATACACAGCTAAGAGATTACAGTAAGAGTAGAAGTATCAGTTCTACCATATTAACATACACTTGCATTATTCCTCTGATTTTAATCCATGTTTTTCTTCGCAGATGCTTCTCAGATAACTTGTCCATTTCATGAGCATTAATTTAGTTAAATCTAGATAACATAATATACACATACTCCCACCCAGGCACACAAACAGGCAATACACAAAAACGAACCTGGAACTGCCACTGGTTCTTCCCAGTACCAAATACTCTAAGTAACAAACAATCCTCTAACACACAACAGCAGATTCCAATCCCTATTTTAAACATTAGTAAAGTTTGTCTTATTGTTTAGGAAAGTATACATTAGAATAGTCAACTTAGGAAGAGCTTGCCCAACATCTAGTAAAGCTGATGATGTGTATCCTATGACCCAATGTGGTAGGCAGACTTTAAAGGCCTCCAAAGATCCTACCTCCTGCTATTCACACCCTTATGTAATTTCCTCCCCTTGAGTGTGGACTGGACTTATTTCTACTGAGCAGAATATGGTAGAAGTGATGAGATTCCAAGATTAGATTATAAATACACTGTGGCTTCCACCATGGGTTCCCTCTCTCAATCACTTGCTCATTCACTCTGCGGGAAGCCAGCTGCCATATTGTGAGCTGCCCTGTGGAGATGCTATGTAGGGAGGAACTGATGTCCCTGGCCAACAGCCAGTGAGGACCTGAGGCTTGCCAACAGCCATATGAGTGAGCAGAGAAGCAAATCCTCCCCCAGGTGAGCTTCAAGATGACTGCAGGCCCACTGCCACCTGATTGTAACATCGTGAGACACTCTAACTCTGAGGCACCCAGTTAAGTTGTACATAGATGCTTAACCCAGAGAAACTATGAGATAACAAATATTTGCTGTTTTAAACTGCTAAGTTTTGGGGTGATTTGTTATGCAGCAATTGATAACTGAGCTCAAAAGAGATATGTACAGGAATATTTATAACAGCACTTTATTATGTAAAGAATTAGAGCGATTTAAACATTCACCATCAAGAAAATTAAGAATAGTCCTCAATGAAAAACTATACAGCAGGAAAAATGAATGAACTTGAACTAAAATGTATCAATGTCGAAAATTCTTAAAATCAATGATGAGTGGGGAAAAAAGCAAATTGTAGAAAGTAGAACAGTATGAAACAATTTTATAAGGTTCAAAACATGCAACAAAAAAAGTCATGTGAAGGATAAATGCCAAATTCAGTGTGGGAAAGAAGGAGAAAAAGAAAGAGGGATGAGATTAGGGAAGAATACACAGGAAGCTTTCAAATGCATCTGTAATGTTTCTTAAACTACATGCTGTGAACATGGATGTTTGCATGTTATGTATACTTTTTATATTGTCTGAAATCTTTTGCCTTAAAAAATTATAAAGATACTGGAATTAAAATAAATAAAATAACATATAACCACACACACACAAAATAAAGTATACATGATGAAATGGATAAGCTTAAATAGTTTTGATAGTTTCTTCCCCATTCCAATGAATTATGGGATGTATCCCACATAAGACCACTACTCATATACTATAACACTTAGCATACCATGTCAATTATCTATTTAAATGTATATCTCCTCCCCTAGGCCATGAGCAACTTCAAGGCCCAGAAAAAGCATTCAGTAAATGTTTGCTGAATAAATTAATGGTATGAACAGGGCTTATATGGGTTTCACTTTCCTAACTTAATACCAGTTTATTTCCAAATAAACTGACCATAGTTTGTTCTCCATAGGAAACAACTAATGACCTAAGAAAAATTAACTTGGCAAAGCTGCATCCACTGTTATTCATTAACTAATATTAATAATCATCCACATTCATTAAAAATGTTGGCACAAGGCTCAGTCTTCCTCTCCATCCCAAGTCATGCCATTAGGCTGACTTCAGGGAACATATGAGAAATTCAACCAACATTTTAGGCTTACAGTTCTCTGACCTCTTTAAAATCAATAATCTTTAGCTCCATTTCACTTTGACTCGCCAACTCCCAAGGCCACATTCTGGACTTTATCATTCATCACCTGGAACTTCTCAACCTCTGAAGTAAAATACCAATGTCTTATTCTATGATCACAGCCACTAACACTGCCAGGTCCCTCACTCCCTTTCCCCCACTCTACCTGCTCCTCAATCTAATTGAGTCAACCAATCCTCAAATCCCTCCATTTTCTCCTATTAACTACTATCCACAATGGATTATATGGTTGAACATCCTAACTATGTGTACAACAGAGCCCTGTAATCCACTTTCCTCCTATCCTTTTCTCTCATCTGCCAAGAAAAGTCCCCAAGCATATACTAATGTTATAATCTACACAAACTTCTTGAAGAAATCACAAATGGTCATGCTTGTACTGTTTCCGAATCAGCCCCCAAACTCAGCTAAGCCCTCAACAATCAATTATTTTTCTTAACCTTGGCCAGCTCACACTTTTATTCTCTCTTAACTATTCCAGGCCTTCATCACTTCCCTCAAACTGTGTGTCACCCTAGCCCAACTTTTACTCTACAATCTCTACTTCATCAAAAAAAGTTAATCCATTTGATACACTTTTCTTCAGCTTTCCAATTTCCCATTATAAATTTCTCTAAATTCTAATTCATACCTCACATTATCTCCAGACTTAAAAAACATAATGTCCACCATCTAATGAAAGTCAACTCCATCTGTGCTCTTAACTCTTTTCTACTGCCCTCCTCTAACACCCTGCTCCACTCTGTCCTCTCCACAGACCCTCCTACCACTCCAACCTAATATATTCAAATATTGTGCCAACTTAAAAAAGAAAAAAAAATCTTTGACTTTGCATCATTTTCTAATTACTCCAATTCCTCCCCTCTTTTCATCCGAATGTCATCATTCCACTGACACAATTTATGGTAAGGACATCTTATTTCAGTTTCCTCTTACTGGGAAAATTTCATCTTCACAGTGGAAATCATTTTCCTCTCTTTGCAACTCTGTCTTCTTAGTTTTCACTCTACCACACTCTCCTAGTTTTCCTTGTACTTTGTGGCCATTAGTTCTCTGCCTCCAGTGTGGTCTCCCCTATGGTGACATTCCTTGGGATCCTCCCTGATTTCACCCACCCTTGTATTTTCACAATAAGGTGAAGACCTCTCAATCCCTATTTACAGCTCAGATTTCCTCCCCTAAGAAAAATTCAAACTCCTATATCTATCAATGGAACGTGTATACTGAGCCTTCCCATAGGCACCACAAACTCAACATAGTCAAAACGTATCTCCCTTTCAAGACTGAGATCAATGAAAAAAGTCGGGAGCTCCAAGGGCCAGTCCCTTCACAGAAATACTGAAAAAATAAGCAAAAACTGTAAGAATCTGATTTTTCAGATTCTAAAATAATCAAAGGGTTATAGCAAACAGGCAAACACTGAAACAAATGAAAAAAAAGTGATGTTAAAACAGCAGGAAAGCTTCACAGCACTTTTACCTTCCCTTGCCCCATCTCCTAACCTGGCTCATCGGCGGTCTCACAAACAGCAGCCTGTGTTCTGAGTGTGACACACTGGTCCCTCGTTCTGGAGAGAGCAAAGCAGATCTTAATTCTCAGAGAAATGTTTTTGTTTTGACCTGTCCAGAGTTGCCTGAAGGACTGATGCAAGGCACTTAGCTTTTGCTTAACTCAGAACTCACTCAGGGTGCAAAAGGAGACATTCCTTTAAAATAAATAAATAGATAGATAGATAGATTAGGTTAGATTAATAGAAAGAGAGAAAGAAAGAAAGATAAGATAGATAATTTTTAAAAATTGTAAGCAAAAGGAAGAAGCTGCTGTCAGCTGGGGCAAAAGATTATAGTTGAGGCAAACAATAAAGCACTGAAAGCCTGGGGAACAAAGCTGGAGAGCGAGTTTCTTGGGAAATTAGGGCAGGGCGCCTGGGTGGCTCAGTTGGTTAAGCGACTGCCGTCGGCTCAGGTCATGATCCTGGAGTCCCTGGATCGAGTCCCACATCGGGCTCCCAGCTCGGCGGGGAGCCTGCTTCTCCCTCTGACCCTATCCCCTCTCATGCTGTTTCTCTCTCTCTCTCAAATAAATAAATAGAATCTTAAAAAAAAAAAAAAAAGAAATTAGGGCATTTAAAAAACCACATATATTATGTAATTTACAAAGTCAAATGAATGCTCACAGCACGACACATGCTCTGAGACCTGACAATACCCTACGCTAAGCTTTGACCTGTGGTTGATTTCTAGACTCAGCACAAGAGAGTGAAGACTAAGAATTGGTTGCAAATGGCCTAGCTAACAGTTAGCAAACACTGGGAAATGTTTATCTTAACTTCTTCTTGATTTTCCTCCTTTATTTTTATTAAAAAAATTTTGGAGGGGTTCCTGGCATTCGAGAAAATCACCATCAAAACACTAGCTGAACACAGTCTAAAGGAACAGAGACTTCGGAGAGCATACATGACAAATACAGACTTTATAGTCTTTTAAAAATCCATAAATAAAAGCCGCAGTCCACAGAAAGAAGCAACTTTGAGAAAGGAGAAGAATGTGATTTCCAGAGATACCATTTTATACTATTCAGAATGTCCAGTTTTCAACAACAACAACAACAAAAGCAAGCAAAGAAACAAGAAAGTATGGGCCATTCTAGAAGAAATAAACAGAAACTGTGCCTGAGGAAGCACAGACATTTTTTAAAATAAAAAAAAAATTAAATAAATATTTAAATAAACTGCCTTAAATATGCTTGAGGAGCTAAAGGAAACTATGGACAAAGAGCTAAAAAAAAAAAAAAATGGGGGCGCCTGGGTGGCTCAGTCGGTTAAGCGTCTGCCTTCAGCTCAGGTCATGATCCCAGAGTCCTGGGATCAAGTCCCGCATCGGGCTCCCTGCTCAGCAGGGAGCCTGCTTCTCCCTCTCCCTCTCCCTCTCCCCCTGCTTGTGTTCCCTCTCTCGCTGTGTCTCTCTCTTTCAAATAAATAAATAAAAAATCTTTAAAAAAAAAAAAAGGTAAAAAAAAGTCTCAACAACAAAAATATATCGATAGAGACAAAAGTTATAAAAAGAAACCAAACAGGGCGCCTGGGTGGCTCAGATGGTTAAGTGTCTGCCTTCGGCTCAGGTCATGGTCCCGGGGTCCTGGGATCGAGTCCCGCATCGGGCTCCCTGCTCCTTGGGAGGCTGCTTCTCCCTCTGCCTCTCTGTCTCTCACGAATAAATAAAATCTTTAAAAAAAAAATAATTTAAAATAAATAAATAAATAAAATAAAAAGAAACCAAACAGCAATAACTGAAATGAAAAATTCACATGAGGGTTTCAATAGCACATTTGAGCAGACATAAGAATCACTGAACTTGAAGACAGGTCAACTGAAATTATCTAGTCTGAGAAGAAGAAAAAAGAAAGAAGAAAATGAAAAGAGCCCAAGGGACCTCTGGGACACCATTAAGCATATGAACATAGACATAACGAGAGTCACAGAAAGAGGGCACCTGGGTGGCTCAGTCCATTAGGTGTCTGCCTTTGGCTTGGGTCATGATCCCAGGGTTCTGGGATCAAGTCCTGCATTGGACTCCCTGCTCAGCAGGGAGCCTGCTTCTCCCTCTCCCTCTGCCACTTGTGCTCATTCTCTCTCTCTCTTTCTCAAAAATAAATAAATAAATAAATAAATAAATGAATAAATCTATCTTAAAAAGAGAGTGACAGAGAGGGGAGAGAGAAAGAGACAGAAAGGATATTTGAAGAAATAATGGCAGAAAATATCCAAAGTTTGATAAAAGACATGAAGCTACACACCCAAGAAGTTCAATAAGCTCCAATAAATATAAATGCAAAGAGATCCACACTGAGACACATTATCAAATAGTTGAAAGACAAAGAGAGAATCCTGAAAACTGCAAAAATAAGTGAATCATTACACAGAAGGAATCCTCAATAAGGTTAATAGCCAAATTCTTAGCAGAAATGATGCTGGCTAGAAGGTAGTACAATGACATATTTAAAGTGCTACAGGAGAAAAAGTGCCAACTAAGAATTCTGTAGCTGTTAAAATTATCCTTCAAAAATGAAAAAGAAATTAAGGCATTCTGGGCAAACAAAAATGGAGGAATTTCATCATTAATACATCTGCCCTACAGAAATGCTAAAAGGAGTCTTTCAAGCTGAAATGGAAAGACATCAGACAGTAATTAGAAGACATATGAAGAAACAGAATTTCAGTAAAGGTAACTACATAGATAAATATAAAAACCAATGTCACTGCATTTTGGTTTGTAACTCCTCTTTTTTTTTTTTTTTAAGATTTTATTTATTTATTTGACAGAGAAAGACACAGCGAGAGAGGGAACACAAACGGGGAGTGGGAGAGAGAGAAGCAGACTCCCTGCTGAGCAGGGAGCCCGATGCGGGACTCGATCCCGGGACTCCAGGATCATGACCTGAGCCGAAGGCAGTTGCTTAACCAACTGAGCCACCCAGGCACCCAGTTTGTAACTCCTCTTTGTGTATCCTATATGATTTAAAAGACAAATACATTAAAAAAATTAAGTATTTCAATGAGTACACGATGTATAAAGATGTAATTTATGACAATAACAACATAAAGGAGTGAGATAGAATTGTACAGCAGTTGAGTTTTTGTATGCTACTGAAACTACGTTGACATCAATTTAAATGACTTTGTTATAAATTTAGGATATTAATTGTAATCCCTATGGTAACCACTAAGAAACTATCTAAAAAGTATACATGAAAGGAAATGAGAAGAGAGTCAAACAGTACAGTACAAAAAATCAAACACAAAAGAAGGAGATAATGGAGTGAGGAACAAAAATCTGTAAGACATACTTAAGAAAACCCAATATACTGGGGCACCTGGGTGGCTGAGTTGGTTAAGCGACTGCCTTCGGCTCAGGTCATAATCCTGGGGTCCTGGGATCAAGCCCCGCATCGGGCTCCCTGCTCAGCGGGAAGCCTGCTTCTCCCTCTCCCACTCCCCCTACTTGTCTTCCCCCTCACGCTGTCTCTCTCTCTCTCTGTCAATTAAATAAATAAATAAAATCTTACAAAAAAAACCCCACAATATACCAAAACTTGCAAGATACAGCAAAAGCAGTGCTCAGAGGGACTATATAGCTGTAAAAGCCTGTATCAAAAAAGAAGAAAGATCTCAAATCGATAACCTAACATTACACCTTAAGGAACTAGGAAAAACGACAACAAACAAAATCTAACCCTAGCAGAAAGGAGAAATAATAAGGTGGAGATTAAAAAATGGAGACTAGAGGGGAGCAGTTGGTTGAGCAGCCGCCTCTTGATTTTGTTCGGGTCCTGATCGTGGGGTCATAGGATCAAGCCCCACATAGGGCTCCACGCTCAACATGGAGTGTGCTTGAGATTCTCTCTTCCTCTCCCTCTGCCCCTCCCACTTGTACTCTCTCTCTCTCTCTCTCTAAAATAAATAAATAAACCTTTTAAAAAAGAAATGGAGAATAGAAAGACAATATAATCAAGGAAACCAAATTTTGGTTCTTTAAAAAGATCAACAAAATTGACAAACTTTAGCTAGATTAAAACCAGAGAGAATAAAGAACTAAAACTTAGAAAGTAGAAACATTACCAATAACCTTATAGAGAGAAAAATGATTACTGTACACTAACCGATTACCTAGAAAAAATGACAAATTCCTTGAAACACACAAAGTAACTAAATAGACTTAAGAGAAAAAGGAAGTCTCAATAGATCTGTAACAAGTGAAGAGATTGAAGGAGTAATCAAAAACTTTCCAAGAGGGGACTTGATTAAGCATATGCCTTTGGCTCAGGTGGTGATCCCGGGGTCCTGGAATTAAGCCCTGCATCAGGATCCCTGCTCAGCTGCTCAGCAGAGAGTCTGCTTCTCCTTCTTCCTCTGCCCCTGCCCCCTGACCACTCATGTGCTCTCTCTCTCTCAAATAAATAAATAAAATCCTTAAAAAAAATTTTTTTTTTCCAAGAAAGAAAAGGCCAGGACAAGACGGCTTCACTGGTGAATTGCATCAAATTAACACCAATCCTCAAACTCTTCCAAAAAATCAGGAAGGAACATTTCTAACCCACTCTTTGACACAAGTATTATTGTGATGCTAAAGCCAAAGTTGCACAAAAAAAAGAAAACTACAAACCAATATCTTTTATGAATGTAGATGCAAAAATCTTTAATATTAGCAAACCAAACCCAAGAGCATTTTATTATTTTTTTTTAATTTTATTTGTTTATTTGACAGAGAGAGACACAGTGAGAGAGGGAACACAAGCAGGGGGAGTGGGAGAGGGAGAAGCAGGCTTCCCACGGAACAGGGAGCCCGACGCAGGGCTCGATCCCAAGACCCTGGTATCATGACCTGAGCCAAAAGCAGACACTTAACAACTGAGCCACCCAGGAGCCCCACCCAATAGCACTTTAAAAGGATTATATACCATGACCAAGTGGGACTTATCCCAGGATTGCAACGGTAGTTCAACATATGAAAATCAAAGTAATATACCACATTCATAGGATGAGTTAAAAAAACAAACAAAAACATGATCATCTCAATTGATAAAAAAAAAAAAAAAACATTCGACAAAATCCAATACCATTTCATAATAAAAATGTTTGGAAAACTAGGAATATAAGGAAACTTCCTCAATATGATAAAGGACATTTATGAAAAACCCACAAGTAACATAATATGCAACAGTGAAAGACTGAAAACATTCCCTTTAAGATCAAGAAGACCAAAAAAAAAAAAAAAATGGGGCTTGTGGGTGGCTCAGTCAGTTAGGTATCTGCCTTAGGCTCAGGTCATGATCCCAGGGCCCTGGGATCGGGCCCCACATCTGGCTCCCTGCTCAGCGGAGAGCCTGCTTCTCCCTCTGCCTACCACTCTGCCTGTCTGTGCTCTCTCTCTATCTTTCTGTCAAATGAATAAATAAAAAATCTTTAGGAAAAAAAAAAGAACAAGACAAGGATGCCCACTTTCATCATGGCTATTTATCAAAGTGTTGGAAGTTCTAGCCAGGTCAATGAGGCAAAGGAAAAAATAAGAGGCATCCAAACTGGTAAGGAAGGAGTAAAATTATATCTATTCTTCCATGACATGATTGTATGTATGGAAAATTCCAAAGAATCCACAAAAAAACTACTACAGCCAATAAATAAATTCAGCAAAATTACAGGGTACAAGATCAGCACACAAAAAACTGGTTGCGTTTCCATACACCAGCAATGAACAATCCATAAATACAATTAAGAAAACAATTCCATTTACAATAGCATCCAAAAGAATAAAATATCTAGGAATAAATATAATCAGGGAGGTGAAAGATGGTACACTTAAAACTATAAAATATTGCCAAAAGAAATTAAAGACTTAAATAAATGAAAATATATTGCATGTTCATGTTAAGATGGCAATACTATCCAAAGCAACATACAAATTCAATACAATTTCTATCATAATTGTTTGTAGAAAGAGAAAAGTTAATCCTTAAATTCATATGAAATTTCCAGGGGCTTTGAATAGTCAAAACAGTCTTAAAAAAGAACAAAGTTAAAGAACTTTCCTATTTCAAAATTTACTACAAAGCTACAGTAATAAAAAAAAAAAACTATAGTAACGGAATAAGGACAGACATACAGATTATTGGAATAGAATTGAGAGGCCAGAAATAAACCCATAGATCTACAGCCAATGGATTTTCATACCATTTCATAATAAAAATGCTTGGAAAACTAGGAATATAAGGAAACTTCCTCAATATGATTATTTATGCAGGGGCGCCTCGTCAGTTGGTTAAGTCTCTGACTCTTGATTTTGGCTCAAGTCACCATGTCGGGGTCCTGGGATACAGCTCTGCCTTGGGCTCTGTGCTCAGTGGGGAGTCTGCCTGGGCATTTCTCTTCCTCTCCCTTTGCCCCTAGCTCCCCTCACGCTCTCTCTTCCTCCCCCTCTAAGATTTACTTATTCATTTTAGAGAGAGAGGGAGAGAGTGTGCATGGGGGAGGGGGAGAGAGAATCTCATGCAGACTCCCCGCTGAGCGCTGAGCACAGAGCCCAACGTGGGACTGGATCTCATGACCCCAAGAGCATGACCTGAGCCGAAAGCAAGAGTCAGATGTTCAACCAACTGAACCATCCAGGCACCTCTAGCCAACTGGTTTTTTACAAAGATGCCCAGACCATTCCGTGGGGAAAGAAAAGTCTCTTCAACAAATGGTGCTGGGGCAACTGAATATCCACATCCCAAAGAACAAAGTTGGACCACTATCCCGTACTAGCACAAAAATTAACTCAATCAACCACCTAAATTTAAGAGCTAAAACCATAAAACTCTTAGAAGAAAATACAGTGGTCTTCAGGTCCTTGTATTTGGCAATAAATTCTTAGATATGATACCAAAAGCAAATGCAACAAAAGGAAAAATTGATAAACTTGATTTCATCAATATTAAAAACTTCCGTGCATCAAAGGACATTTCCAAGAATGTGAAATAACAAGCTACAGAATACATTCACAGGAGAAAATATTTACAAATCACATACCTGGTAAGAAGAGTCTAGTATCCAGAATATATAAAGAAAACTCTTACAACTCAACAACAAAGACAAGCTACCCAAATAAAAAATGGGAAAAAGATTTGAACAGTCATTTCTCCAAAGAGGATATACAAATGGACAAAAAGCATGAAAATATTTTCAATTATCAGTAGTTATTAGGGAAATGCAAATCATCAAAACCACTATGAGGTATCATTTCACACCTAGTAGGATGGCTACAATTTTTAAGATTTTATTTATTTGTCAGAGAGAAAGAAAGCAAGAGAGAGCACAAGCAGGGGGAGTGGCATGCAGAGGGAGAAGCAGACTCCCCGCTGAGCAAGGAGCCAGATGCAGGACTCAATCCCAAGATCCTGGGATCATGACCAAAGCCAAAGGCAGACGCTTAACTGACTGAGCCACCCAGGCATCCCCACAATTTTTTTTAATAGAAAATAACAGGTGTTGGTGAGAAACTAGAAGCCCCACACAGTGCTGATACGAATGTAAAATAATGTACTTGCTGTGGAGAATAGTTTGGTGTTTCCTCAAAAAGTCAGACATACAATTATCAGATGATCCAGAAATTCCATTCCTAGGTATATACCCAAAAGAACTGAAAACATGTACTCAAACACTTGTTCACAAATGTTCATAATATTCACAAGAGCAATTCACAATAGCCAAAAATCGGAAACAATCCAAGTGTCATAAAGTGAAGAATGCGCAGATTGTGGTATAATCACAAAATGGAATATTATGAGCATAAAAAGGAATGAAGTATTTTTACATGCCACAACATGGAAGAAACATGAAAACACTGTTAAGTGAAAGAAGTCAGTCACAAAGGAACACGTATTATATATAACTGACCTTGAACAATGGAGGGAATTAGGGGCACCAACCCCCTACGAAGTTGAAAATCCACGTATACCTTTTCACTCGCCCAAAACTTAATTACTAATAGCCTACTGTTGTCCAGAAACCTCACCAATAACATAAACAGTTGATTAACACATACTGTGTATGGAATATGCATTATACACCATATCATTACAATAAAGTAGGGTATAGAAAATATTAAGAAAATCCTAAGAAAAAGAAAATACATTTACAGTTCTGTGTTGTAAAAAATCTGCCTATGAGTGGATCTGCACAGTTCAAACTTGTGTTGTTCAAGGGTCAACTGTAATTCCATCCACATGAAATACCCAGAATAGGTAAATCCAGAGACAAAAAGCAGATTGGTGGTTGCCAGTGGTGGTGGGGAGGGAGAAATAGGGTGTGACTGCTTAACAGATAAGGGATATTACCTTTATTTTTTTTTTAATTTTTATTTATTTTGAGAGAGAGAAAGAGAGAGAGAGCACGAGCAGGAGGAGGGGCAGGGGGAAAGGGAGAAGCAGGCTCTCCTCTGAGCAGGGAGCCCAATGTGGGGCTCAATCCCAGGACCCTGAGATCATGACCTGAGCCGAAGGCAGACGCTTAACCGACTGAGCCAGCCAGGTGCCCTGGGATATTACCTTGTGAGGTGATGAAAATGTTTTGGAACTAGAGAGAAGTGGTTGCACAATAATGCAAATGTACTGTCACTGAATTATACACTTCAAAATGGTTAATTATGGTTATATGAATTTCACCTAACGATATATTTTTTTTATTTTTTTTAAGATTTTATTTATTTATTTGTCAGAGAGAGAGCACAGGGAACATCAGGCAGAGGGAGAAGCAGGCTCCCGCTGAGCAAGGAGCCCGACACAGACTCGATCCCAGAACCCTGGAAACATGACCTGAGCTGAAGGCAGCCGCTTAACTGACTGAGCCACCCAGGCACCCTAGGATATATTTTTTTAAACTGATTCCCTCAAGCAAATGGAACAAATACACACTGCTAATACAAATACAAACTAGTATAAGCATTTTGGAAAATAATTTGACATTATCTAGCAAAACTGATAATGAAAATGCCCCATGACCCCGCAATTCCATTTTAGAAAATCTCTCAGTTGATGACAACCACCTACCTGGTCACCTACTAAAAACTAACAAACATCCATGTATTCTCTTCCCTCACATACTATATTCAGTTCATTTCAACAAATTGACATTGACTGTTTCCTACCATGTGCCAGCAGACACAACAATGAACAAAACATAGTATCTCTGCCTCACAGAGATCACAATTTACTGAAGGCAATATAAAATTAGACACATAATTAAAATACAGTGTCATGAGCACAGTAAGAAGGGAAAAATGCTATTGGAGTACATGAGATAGGCAACTAACATAGACGTGGGGAAGTTCAAAAGTTTCCTGGAAGAAGGATACCCAGCCTAAGTTCTTAAGGATACATAGGAGGAGTCAGAGACAAGTGAAGGGAGACAAAAAAATTCTGATCAATCACCTAATTCTTACCTTTCCTTTTTTTTAGTTTCCCTCTTTTTTAATCCCTACTATTACCCACTAGAAGTACACACATCATCACTGACCTGAGAAAGCCTCCTAACCAGTATGTTCCTTCCAATAGTTTCCAAAGTGAACTATGTAAAAAATCTGTTCCTATCACTCTCTTGCTTAAATCCATCACTAACTACCCAAAATACAGAATAAAACCTTCTCCCCACACAGAATTAAAGCCTCACTGATGTGATCCCTCCCTGCCTGTCCCACCTCCTGCCTCTTCTTAACTTGATGATCCTGCTTATCTACATATATCACTCTATTTCTCACCAGAAAGTATTTGCTTTGAATATCTGATGCCTTACTTATGTTACTAACATATAATGAGTCCTCAATACATGTTTCTCGAAGAAATCAGTGAACAGATTAAATAACAGCAACAGCTGTGACTTATTAAGCACCGATGATATACCAGACACTAGATTAGACGCTGTGTACACATTCACCTCTAATTCTCACAACCACCTTGAAAGCTAGGTATTAGTGGCCTCACATCAGGAAAAAGACCACTAAGGCTCAGAAAACATTAGGTAACTTGCTGAGGTTACAAATCAGTTAAGCAGCAGCTCCAGAAGTGGGACTTACATCGGTTAGATTCTAAAACCAGTATTTTTCTACTGCATCAAGCTGCCTCCCAAACTACTCTTAAATATTCTCTCTCTCCAAAATGTTAGTGCATCTTATTATTCATAAACTGCCTTCCCCAATGTGAACATCAATTAGAACTGTCTGACTCTAATTGTGTTAAGACGTGCCAAATGTTGATTCAGGAGTACTAACCCAGTTCCCAAAACAGAGAAGTGACAAAGAACTAATAATTATTAATAGCCCAATCATTCCAATAAAACAATCCCTGTCAATCATCTGTCTAAAACGGGGGAAAAAAGCAAAGTTTTTATTTTGTATGACAAGGTTGAAAATCACCTTACCATTTCGTAATTCTTCATGTAGTACACATTTTAGTTTGCTTGAGAGTGAAATGAAAAACACACACTCCTTATCACAAACATGTAACTGCCCTCAGGAGGCAGATAGTGAAGAAAGATCCATTTTGAATTAGGCAGTACATGCTTCCTATGTACTTAGAGGTTAATATTTGATTTCTCATGTATCCACCACCTACTGCCCTACTATAACAGATACTGTACAAGCAGACACAACATGAGCTCTGTATCACACTAGGTCCCCTGATCATCCAGTCTGCTAGCATGAAGGCCTCCCATGCTTACATTCCTCACCCCAAAATAAAATATTCTCCAAAAATTTAAGACCCAGCAGAATTAAAAATTCAAACTGCTATGAATGTAAAGGTTAAGCAGTGCTAACAAAGCTTCAAACATCAAATGGAAAGAAGAAAAGTAGGTAGAAAAGGAGAAAAGAAAATTAGCAAATATTCAGTACCTACTATATACCAAGCACTGTACCAGGTATTTCACATAAGTTATTTCATTTAATAGTAGGTTGCTAATGTTGCTTCAATAACTGAGAAAAACATGAATTTACGTCTCAATTTTGCTAAAATTCGTCCTGAGAGGGAAGGTAACATGTAAGGAGAGCAATCTTACTTGTTGTTCTTCCATTATTTGCACCATTTTAATGGGATTTTTCTATTAATCTTTGACAAGCCATGAAATTTTATATTTTCACCATGACCAACCCATGAAATTTACCAACTTTGTCCATGATTCATACCAGGTCATAGTTATAATGTCTGCTATGCATTTTAGCTAAATAACCACTGAGACTTCTCCCTTTGGACAGAATGAAAAACCTGCCTATAATTAAAGCAGGAATTGTTAACTACAAGCAGTTAAAGTTTACAGCATTGTTTGACAGTTGCAAAGATAAGCCAGTAAAAAGCCTGAGATGCTGTGTCTACCTGTACTTCCCACACATTTGAACAATAGTGTGATATCTCTTAGCATCATAAAATCAATCTCAGATTAGGTAATGAAATATGCACCAGCCTTTTCCCAGAACCTCTGACAAATCACACACAATCCTAAATCTTCATAAATCACGATTAAAGACAAGTATATCATCACCAACACATATATCTTCCCAAGCCTGACCCAGAGACTAATGAGAAAAGGCCAAGACTATCTCATCTGATTAATTAATTCAAAATGTCTGCTGTTATTCAAATGTGAGGCTGGTATTATTTGAATAACACTTGACAGCAGTGCCTGAAGATATCATTTCTGATTTGTGAAGCTGCCGCTGCATAACTGATGATAGTTTATGAAAATGTTCCAATGAAGCTGCTTTTCTTGGCACAACTGTGAAAGATTTGCCAAAGAGGT
This sequence comes from Mirounga angustirostris, assembly GCF_029215605.1. Lineage (NCBI taxonomy): Eukaryota > Metazoa > Chordata > Mammalia > Carnivora > Phocidae > Mirounga > Mirounga angustirostris. The sequence goes on along the minus strand of NW_026991723.1, from coordinate 84,486,348 downwards.
GGTTCTTTTTTTGTCAGCAGTTGATGTTGCTAATGTTGTCAAATATTTCCAAAATACATAGTCTCTGGAGTCTTTTCTCCTTAAACATTGCCACAATAGCAGCTTTTCCACCTTCCAACTTTGATTTGCCTGAACACAAAACTGCCTTACAGAAGCCCTCTCTCCTTTTTAAGGAGCTAAACAGCATCTTCCCAGGATTCACTGAGTCCCTCCAACTAGCAATTTTTTACAAAAAGGACTTTGACACTGCTGGACTGAGTTTGAGGGACTTCCCCCCACCCCACCCTCTCAACTGAATATTATTCTTTCCTTACAGAATGTCAGAAGGAAGACCATTGGGGCACCTGGCTAGCTCAGTGACTCTTTTTTTTTTTTTAAGATTTATTTATTTATTTATTTATTTATTTATTTGAGAGAGAGAATGAGATAGAGATCTTGAGGGTCAGAGGGAGAAGCAGACTCCCCGCCGAGCAGGGAGCCTGATGTGGGGCTCGATCCCAGGACTCCAGGATCATGACCTGAGCCGAAGGCAGTCACTTAACTGACTGAGCCACCCAGGCGCCCGAGCATGTGACTCTTGATCTCCGGGGTTGTGAGTTCAAGCCCCATACTGAGTGCACTTTTTTAAAAAAAAGGGGGGGGCGGGGAGAAGAAGACCAATAAAATATCTTAAGGTAATGTAAGGGTTTTTCTTTCTAAATTGCAAAGCAAAAAATAAATATTTTTAAAAGCCTAAATACTGTTTTCCCCTTCAAAAAAAGATATTACAGCTTTCTGGTCAAAATGCAATAAATGGGGCTAAGAGAACCTCAGAATCAACATTATTTATGTTCTGATCCACTTTTTCCTACAGAGATTTTTCAATAGTTCATACTACATATGGCAGTATCAGAGCATACCACTGGCACGTTCTCCAACTGATAAGCCTGAGTGTTATTTCTGAACTCAAATTTTCCTTCTTTGCTATTCTAGTGAAGAGCACAAAGACTCCTCAGAGATATGTTAAATACCTTGCAATGTGCATCTCCTTACCATTCAATTTCTTCTTCCCTGCCACTTAAAACCCACTTCCTTCTAGAAACTTTCTCCATTTACAAGCCCCCTCTATTTCCTCTTCTATACAGTACATTCCATCTTTCAATACTGTGAAAACAACATTAATATGTAACTAATTTGATTAAACGGGCCAATTCTGCTTTTAAAAACACAGTACTTTTAATTTTTTTTAAAGATTTTATTTATTTATTTGACAGAGAGATAGAGAGAGCACAAGCAGGCAGAGGGAGAGGGAGAAGCAGGCTCTCTGCTGAGCAGGGAGCCTGATGCGGGGCTTGATCCCAGGATGATCCGAAGGCAGCCACTTAACCCACTGAGGCACCCAGGCGCCCCAACACACTTGGTATTTTTAAATAGTAAATATTAAAGCTGAATGAGACCTTAGAAATCACATAGTCCAACTCTTATTTTGTAAATAATCACTCTGCAACTTCCTCAGACCCCAGGAAGCTTATGCTAGATCTGTTTAGCCAAAGTGCATCTGTTGATCTCTCCTTTCGCTTTTATGTGTGCAGTCAAGAGTGATTATAGGGTCCACTTTACAAACGCAAAGTTGTCTTAACTTTAAAGAACATTCAGCGGAACATCATATTTGTACAGGCACTTAATAAATACTCCCAGAGGACCACAACAATGGTTTAAGGATGTACTGTTACCTTCAGGAGTAGCATAATAAAAATCTACAATACAGATATTATACACAAAAATAAAATAATGGGGGCACCTGAGTGGCTCAGATGGTTAAGCGTCTGCCTTCATCTCGGGTCATGATCCCCACGTCCTGGGATCGAGCCCCGCGTCTTGGGATCCAGCCCCGTATCAGGCTCCCTGCTGGGGGTGGGGGGGAGCCTACTCATCCTTCTCCTTCGGCCTGCTGCTTCCCCTGCTTGTACACACTCTGTGTCAAAAATAAATTTAAAAACCTTAAAAGAATAAAAAGTAAAATAAAACAATGAACTTAGCACAAGTTATATTTTATATGTAGTTTACTTCTCAAAAGGTGACACATGGATCCCCGGGGTTTCCTCTGACCCTTTCAGGAGTCCACAAAGTCAAAATTATTTTTACAATACTAAAAGGTTATTGCCCCCTTTTTACTGTGTTGACATCTGCACTGACGGTACACAAAGCGCAGGTAGAGGAAACTCCTGGTGCCTCAGCAACCAAGCAAGGCAATGGCACCAAACTATACTAGCCGTCACTGTATTCTTTACCAGGCACTGGAAAACAACAACAACAACAAAAACACCAGTTTCACTTCAGAATGTCCTCGATGAAACAGTAAAAATCATTCATTTAATTATACCTTGAGTACATGTCTTTTTTTTTTTTAAAGATTTATTTATTTATTTGAGAGAGCGAGAATGAGAGAGAGAGAGAGTACATGAGATGGGGGAGGGTTAGAGGGAGAAGCAGACCCCCCGCTGAGGAGGGAGCCCGATGTGGGACTCGATCCAGGGACTCCAGGATCATGACCCGAGCTGAAGGCAGTCGCTCAACCAACTGAGCGAGTCGCTCAACCAGGTGCCCGAGTACATGTCTTTTTAACATTCTGTGTGACAAAATAGGAATTATACACAAAACACTGCTGCTGCATACTAAGTATGAAAAAAAGCACTTGTACAACCGAGTTCCAAGCTGAACTAGCTGCTTGAAAAACAAATGACTTACAAACTATGGTTATTTCAACTTAGATATTTGGCAGACTTTTTTTGGAAAATGAACTTCCAGGAAAATAACTATAGTTTTTGGCGCTAATGATAAAATTCAAGTTTCAGTGAAAAAAATTAGAATGTTGAAACACTACTATGTCCACCACTGTGAGTGTGACAGCTTCCCAGTACTTAAAAACTTTTCTGATAAATTGTGTATTAACAAATGTAATTTTTTTTTGCATTGTCAGACTTTGTTTATATTTGAGTAGAGTTGACACACAATGTTACACTAGTTTCAGATGTACAATATAGTGATTTGACAAATTTATGTATTAAACTAAGTTCACCCACCACAAGCGAACATTTGTCTCAATACATCACTATTGCAGTATCAATGACTATATTCCCTATACTATGCCTTTTATACCCATGACTTATTCATTCCATACCTAGAAGCCTGAGTTTCCCTCTCCCTTTCAGCCATTTTACCACATCCCTTAACCCCCATCCCCTCTGGCAACCATCAGTTTTTTCCTGTATTTAGAGGCCTGATTCTGCTTTTTGTTTCTTTATTCATTTTTATATGAGAGGAATTATATGGTATTTGTCTTTTTCATTCTGACTTATTTCACTTAGCATAATACCCTCTAGGTCCATCTATGTTGTCTCAAATGGTATGAGCTCATCCTTTTTATGGCTGCATAATATTCCAGTGTGCGTGTGCATGCACACATGTGTACACTCGACATCTTCCTTATCCAACAAATGTAATTTTTTTTAAGATTTTTTATTTATTTATTTGAAAGAGAGAGAATGAGAGAGAGAGCACATGAGAGGGGGAGGGTCAGAGGGAGAACCAGACTCCCTGCCGAGCAGGGAGCCCGATGCGGGACTCGATCCCGGGACTCCGGGATCATGACCTGAGCCGAAGGCAGCCTCTTAACCAACTGAGCCACCCAGGCGCCCCCAACAAATGTAATTTTATCTTTTTTTTTTTTAAAGATTTTATTTATTTATTTGAGAGAGAGAATGAGATAGAGAGAGAGCATGAGAGGGAGGAGGGTCAGAGGGAGAAGCAGACTCCCCGCTGAGCAGGGAGCCCGATACGGGACTCGATCCCAGGACTCCAGGATCATGACTTGAGCTGAAGGCAGTCGCTTAACCAACTGAGCCACCCAGGCGCCCCTAATCTTAAATAATGAATGTGTTAACATTTGGAAGATAAACATAACTAAGTGAACCAATATTTTCCAAATGACAAAAACAATGTTACAAAATCATGCATGAGTAGAAGAACCATCAAAGTGCAAACTAGACCAACAGATTTTAATGAAACAGAGTAGAAAAGTTTAATGTGGCTTCAGATTCCACATTTGAACTAACCTTTAAGAAACTACCACTTGTCGGGTGGGGGGATGGGTTAGCCTGGTGATGGGTATTAAAGAGGGCACGTACCGCATGGAGCACTGGGTGTTATACGCAAACAATGATGTAATGTATGGTGATTAACATAACATAATTAAAAAAAAAAAGAAACTACCACTTGTCAAGTTTTGGAGTAGTATCAAAAAGAACATCCAGGGCGCCTGGGTGGCTCAGTCATTGAGCGCCTGCCTTCGGCTCGGGTCATGATCTCAGCGTCCTAGGATTGAGCCCCGCATCAGGCTCTCTGCTCCGCAGGAAGCCTGCTTCTCCCTCTCCCACTCCCCCTGCTTGTGTTCCCTCTCTCGCTGTCTCTCTCTGTCAAATAAATAAATAAAATCTTTAAAAAAAAAAAAAAAGAACATCCATAATGATTGGAAATGGCTATTAAAATACTCTTCCAGGTCGCCTGGGTGGCTCAGTCAGTTAAGCATCTGCCTACGGCTCAGGTCATAATCCCAGGGTCCTGGGATCGAGCCCCACATCAGGCTCCCTGCTTGGCGGGGAGCCTGTTTCCCCCTCTGCCCCTCCCCCTGCTTGTGCTTTCTCTCTCTCTTAAATAAATTTTTAAATAAAATAAAATTATATATCTGGCATGATGTCAAATTATCACTTCATATGTATCAACCATATGACAATGGACTGAATCAGAAGCAGATACGAGAATCCAGTTGTCTTCTATTAAGCCTGACATTAAAAAGACTTGCAAAAATGTAAAATAATGCCATTCTTCTTACCATTTTGTTTTGTTTTGGAAAATCCTGTTTAGGATAACATGTGAAGAGTTGATAATTATAATAATGTTATTTTTGTTACATAACAAGTTTATGGCTGGCTCAGTCAGTAGAGCATACGACTCTTGATCTTACGTTTGTAAGTTCAAGCCCCATGTTGGGTGTAAGGATCACTTAAAAATAAATATGTTTTTAAAAAAGGTAACAAGTTTGTAATTTGTAAAGTAACTTAATATTTTAAAAATGTTTCAATTTCTAATATGATATATATTGACAGATATTAAACCCACTTAAACAAAATTTCTTTTAAGACTATAAGGGGGTCCTAAGATCAAAAAGCTTTGAGCATTACTGACATAGATATTTTCCTCAAAAATCTTCATTTAGTAAAGTTTAACATATTAAATACAGTTTCCTACCGAAGAAATCATTTACTTAATTTATATACACAAGAACTGGATATTTTAAAGGAATTCTACCATGAAGGAAAACTTGAATCCCTAATAAAGCACCAGGGAGCAAAGAAGCTGCCAAGAAGACAAATTCCCTTCCTCACAAGGAGCTTATACTACCTAGAGTGTAAACCAATACTTTTTTTTATTACAGGTCAACATATGCTAATTGCCAAATAAGTCCCTTAACAACCCACATCCCAAAATCAGATTTCCCTCTTCTAACTCCCTGTCCTTTTTTTCCAGGTCTACCAGAACCCGAGTCTCACTGCTAGCTTGTTCTTCCCCTTCATGCAATTGTTCTATTTCATATTCTTGATCCTTTCCCCTCAATACAACCATTCACCAGGCTCAGAGATCAGTGGTACTCTGAGTGTTTGTAGAACCACTAGTAAGAAAGTAAACCCATTAGGCTTCCAAGAAAAAAGTGGATTGCAATTATAAATTGGGACAAAATATGGGTTAAAAAAAAGTCAACCTCTACAAAAGCAGTTTTCTTTTTTTTTTTTTAAGATTTTATTTATTATTTGACAGAGAGAAAGAGAGAAAGTGCACAAGCAGGGAGAGCAGCAGACAGAAGGAGAGGGAGAAACAGACTCCCCGCTGAGCAAGGAGCCCGATGTAGGGCTCAATCCCAAGACCCTGGGTTCATGACCTGAGCCCCAGGCAGATGCTTAAGTGACTGAGCCACCCAGGCGCCCCATACAAAAGAGGTTCTTAAACTAAGGGCCATGGTCTGCATGAGGGATCCATAATGATTTTCAAGGTATCTATATACTCTCTACAATTGTACTCAAACTTCCATGAGTAGGTACATTTTTTTTTTTTTTTTAGGAAGTAAGCAACGTATCCATTGCTTTCACCCCATTCACAAAGGAAAGTATAACCAAAAAAGATTTAAAACTTCCTGCTCTACAGCTTTCTGGAGTACCACAGCATACATATTTGTGAAAAGCAGTTATGACTTATTAACTACTAGATGGAAGAAATAACAGATTTTTGAATTATATTGCTTTTTAAGAATAAAGAAAAAATAGGAATAAAATATTCATCAAAGAGTTCTAAGCTTTCCATGTTTTAATGATTTTCACGAAGCAAAATATTTGGCAATTAGTTTATTAGTAGCAAATGAGATTTAGACATATACCTCAACTGAAGAGCTACTAACTCACCACTTAGCATGCACCAAATTCACTTGTCATTTGAAATGGTCTTCTGGTACTGCAACTTAGGAAATTCATGACATAATTACATCCAATGGCTTTTCATTATAAATATTTAGGGTTCTGTTTTTTAACTTTTTCAAATTGCATTAAGGGTTACAGTCAAAAAAACAAATCAATACAAAGTACGATTTCCCATATTTTTACACCTGATGAGCCACAAAAGATCTCTGGAGGGTTCAAAACGGGAAGTAAATAGTTCAACAATGACGACAGTATAGATAAGTTATATAATTAAAACTAAGTCTAAAGGACAAAACCTATAGCAATCGAGTAAATGAAACCTTACTATATTCTGTGTTCCCACAGAAACTAGCACAGAAAATGCTAGTTTAAAACTAGCATTCATTTCAGTAACTCATAATCATAGTACGTTTTTATTTAATCTTAGGTTAATCTCTGGACTAGTCAAATCCATGTGACCAATCTGTCACCTCTGAAGATAATTATTTAATTTATCATTAACTTAAACAGAGATTTCTGTATCTTACAGATAGAAAACTCAGTCATGAAACTGTACAGTCTAAAATGAATATAAATCAATCATTATGACAGAAGAACTTATTTGAGAGTCAAAATGAACAAAATATTCTGTGTCAGCAAAATGTCTCTTGTCAAAATCTACTCAAAAAAGATTTCACTACACTGTACTAAAACAAATGTCCTTCCCAACTCTACAGAGAAACAAGTATTAAATCATCATAATTCAAAACTATTATTTGGAAATACACAAATATTTCCTAGTTATGAAATAGATTGCTTATCATACCTAGTTTTAAAGTAAAAACTTCAAGGTGATTATTTAACTCTAAGCATGTTAACAGGAGTTTCACCACAGATTTTTCTTTTTTTAGCATAAATATTATCATTAATGATAGTAATGGGAGAAGTAATAATATATACAAATTACTTTTATATGTAATTTGCATATAAATTACTTAAGATCCAGGTAAGCAGCTATGGCAGTTTTCTTGTATGTGGTTATTAGAGTTAAGATAAATCTCTACATAAAGGATTAGAAGAATGTAATATCAGATTTAAAATATTCAGCAGAGGGGCACCTGACTGGCTCAGTGGGTAGAGCATGTGACTCTTGATCTCCCAGTAGTAAAGTTCAAGCCATTGGGCATAGAGCTTACTTAAAAATAAATAAATAAATAAATAAACTCAGCACATACACATCAGAAAATGTGTGGAGAAGGCATTTACTTATTTATTTAAAAATAAGTTATTGAGGGGCGCCTGGGTGGCTCAGATGGTTAAGCGTCTGCCTTCGGCTCAGGTCATGATCCTGGAGTCCCGGGATCGAGTCCCGCATCGGGCTCCCTGCTCGGCGGGGAGTCTGCTTCTCCTCCCTCTCCTGCTCTCTGTCTCTCGTTCTCTCTCTCTCAAATAAATAAATAAAATCTTTAAAAAAAAAATAAGTTATTGAGCACGTTCTGTGTGCTTTAAAAAAAAAAAAAAAAGACTATTTCTGCCCTCTAGGAGCTTATAGTGTCCTAGAGAATAGAAACTAAAAAAACAAACAAACAAACAAACAAAATAGTCCTTCCATTCCTAAATGAATCTTTAGAGCATACCACTATCAGTATCAACTTATCCCAATTTTATCCAATGAACTTTAATGACCCAGAAAACATCAAGATTTTCAAATTATAGTAAGAATAAGCCCTTCTAAGTAGAGATAAGTAAAATCTTCCAATATTTTCCCTATTAGGTCATAATTTCATACTCTTTCCTTTATCTTATAACCCAGATAGACCCTTCTTTTTTTTCTCATAGCTTGCTAGCTCAATAATCAACTAGAGATTTTGCACAACCCACATTTTACTTAGAAGTTTAAAAATGAACCAACAAAATTAGGGATAACTGGGAATGGCAGCACAAGTCCCAAGTTTTAAAGACTACACATATCTTTCATTTAAGAACGTGTCTGTAAAAGATCTGCAATACAAATCTCACACACACACACACACACACACACATTTTCTTAAAAGCATTGAAAAATCGTGGTATGATTTGTACCCATTTCCCTTCAACTTGCTTCCCTCCCTTAAATAATGTGGGATCTCAGTTCACCAGTGACCATATTATCAAATATCAGGGAGGGTCTGGTACTTCAATTTTACAAGACCTAATTTCTTTAAAATACAAACAACTTTAAATTATGTCATTTATGAGAACCTGTGACTAGGTTCAAGGTCTACAAATAATCTGTTTCTAGAGCCTCCATAAAGAGGGGCATTATAGGATTATCCAATTAGAAATAAGGCTATTTTATTTTATTGAATGGATTTTTTTTTTAGATGTTTAAAAACTGCAACCTTCACAGTAGCTGTGAAGGATCCCATGTCTAGGAACCCAGCCAGGGGTAACAATATCTAGAACCACCAGTGCAAAGAGAGGAATAGTGACTTCTCTGTATTTCTTTTTGAACTATAATCCTATCCTCACCTATGAGTTCTAAAAACAAAATATAAAAATAGGCTTAAGTCTATCTACCATAACTGTCCCGGAAAAACAAACCTTTGCAAATAATCAGCAAGGGCAACTCTAAGGAATGATCTAAAACTCTAATATCCTAAGGTTCCAAGAACCATTTCAGATCTTAAAATAAAAGCTTTACCTATGAAAAATGTACAATGTATTTCTAACTAAAAATTGAAACTTTTTGCAAAACAATATTTTTCTTATAGCATGTACTTTCCCCTAAAAGGCGATAAACTCTTTATTCTTGCTTTGTGCCTTAAGACATAATCTGCTTTTATCCTTTAGCAAAATATGAACCAGCTACTAGGCTGACAATGCCAAGAACCATGACAAAATGGATTATTAATGAGAAACTGAACTCCAGAACTCTATTAATTTATGTCTTCCTGTCGGATCCAAAAGATGTATCAGCCTTCTCACTCAAAAGAAAAAAATGCCAACACTGTACTTTGTTTTAAAGTTCTCCACAGATGAAGAATTCATTATCCAAAGTACAGTTCTGTTATTTCAGGCTTTCTTGTAGAATAAAGAATCTTTATCAAATGGCTAAGAAAGCTGCTGACAAGTGCAAGTACCTTGCAAAATATATTTACGTCAAACATTCACTGAGAAAAACGGGGGAGGGGCAGAAAAAAGGTGAAAGCCCCTGCAACACTCCTGTCCCCATCCTATGCCAGCAGGCTTTAGAAAACTAAGCCCCTTTGATTCCATTTACAAAATGGTAAGCAGCATTAATACAACTGCATGTTTGTGGGCTTTTTAAATTCCTAATTACACTAATTATTCTGACATGAAGGGAAATGATCTAACAAGTGAAGAGAAGAATGTGTGATTTCTTTATGCATAAACAACAATGTTTAAGTGACATAAAATATCCTTTTAAGCATTCATAAAAAAAATCTATCTAATCTATGCTTATCATAATATTTATGAAATAAAAATACCAGAGAGGAAAAATTGCTATAATGTACTCTGTGTGACCTCTGCTTTCTACAGAGAATGAAAACAGCCTTTTGCTTTTCAATCCCCATCAAAGTGGAGTAAAAGGAGGGACAGCGTTCCCGTGCTCACTGCCATTAATCATTGCTTTCTTCAAGCAAGTGCGTATTAATTTCTGTCATCCCAAACATCATCGAGTATTGTTACAGCACCGTTCACTCCTCATTCACCACCAGTTGTTACCAGTTTCCCTACACTGAACAGAGACAGGGTGAATCGTGTGGATTTCAGTGTTAGAGGCCTTTATCCCTGGGGTGCTGACACCAATTAAGCCATTTCAAGAAGAAATGAGAACAGGCCCAGCCCTTCCATGTAACAAGAGCTTGCACCTAGCTTTGGCAGGTTGCCATTTCTCTAGCTTCACACTACAGAAATACTCTTCTCCACAACCTTTTGAATGATTCAGGCTGTTTACATGTAATCGGCAACAATATTTTTTTGTTCATTTCTTCAGGTTCAAACTTAGTGCCCAGCATAACCTAACACAAAAGACTGGGATAATCTAGATGGTCATCTAGAAAGATGAAAACTATTATTTACAGAATGATTAAATTCAGGTTAGGAAATAAAAACATATATTCTCTTTAATTCTGTGATAAAATTTTTTAAAAAAGGCATTTCAAACAAAAATTAGAATGTGAAAGCTACTGCTTTTCTCAAATCGGGTTAATTGAAGATAAAACATTTTATTCCATTAGCTCAATTTTAGCACTGTATTTGCTGAAAGAATTCATTTACCCAGGAATATAAACCAGATACTTCCAGCATTAATGGCGGAGTTTGTGTCCAGTTTAAAGAAGGTTATTATCAGCATCGTATTAACATTTGCTCTCCTTTGGAGTCTTTGGTCAGGCACTAAAGGCTATGCTTTGTAAAAGGTTACCTCCAACTCCAACAAAAATCTGCTCAAGTGAATTTAATTAATATCATTTTTGCATCACTAAATATAGAGATCCATCAAACTCTTTCACAATATTGTTGATTTTTTTGACCGCTTTAGATCTAATCATTCTCCTTGTTTTAGACATTTACATCTGCTTTTAAGTTTTTATGGTTGCCTGTTGGCAGGCAGCAAAGTGGAGCTGTCGATGCTACTGCAGAATAATGCAAGGTTTGTTATGAATTAAATATTAGAAACCTTAACACAGCGGCCAATAAGAATTATTTGCCTTATTAAAGCAGCAGAAGACGCTGATTAAATTTTCATTGCATTGCAGTCTTTTTCCCATTTCTGCTTTCAATTCATCATTCTAATGTATGAAAGGCTCGCCGAATAATGGCAGGGGGACTTAATTTCTGGAATGCAAATATAGCAAAGAAAATACCATAAATACCCTCCCAGAAAACATTAAACAGTCAGTTCTAATTAAGTGAATACTAACTAAGTAAATATTCTCTTAAAGAGAAAAAAATAACTCAAATATCAAGAATTCAAGAAGCAAAGCACAATTACCTATATTACAAATATGTAACAGACACACATTGTGGGTGGACTGTATTT